>NW_023416368.1:49212723-49430223 GCF_014108235.1 Myotis myotis | reverse complement strand
CAAGCATCCCAACATTCATACAATGAAAATCCCGGAATGAGAGGAGAGAAAGAGGCAGAAAAATATTTGAAGAAAAAAATAAACACTCCCCAAATTTGATGAAAAGCCTTAATATACACATATAAGAAACACAACGAACCCCAAGTAGAATAAATATCTAGACACATGATAGTCAGATTGTTGAAAGACAAAGACAAAAAGAAAACCTTGAAAGCACATACAGGGAACATTAGCATGATGAATGGCTGACTTCTCATTTGGAAAAAAAATGGGAGCAAGAAAGCAGTGGAATGACATATTCAAGTTACTGAAAGAAAAAGGAAAGGATGTCAGCTAAGAGTTAAGTAGCCCATAAAATTATCCTCCAAAAATATGAAGGCAAAATGAAGACATCACTGATTTTAAAAAAGAAATTGAGAAAAATCTTTTACTAGCATACCTTCCTTACAGGAATACAAGCTAAAAGAATATGACTCCAGTCTTGGCCAGGTACCTCCGTTGGTTAGGGCATCGTTACAATACACCAAGGTTGCAGGTTTGATCGCTGGTCAGGGCACATACAAGAATCAACTAATGAATGGAATACATAAACAAGTGGAATAACAAATTGATGTTTTTCCCTCTCTCTCCTTTCCCCCCTCTCTAAAATCAATAAATAAACAATGTTTTTAAAAATGACTTCAAATAGCTCAAATCCACAAAAAAGAAATGAAGAACACAGAAAATGGTAAATGTGTGGGTTAATATAAATTACTCCATAAATATGTTTTTCTTATTTTTATAGCCTCTTTAAGAGACATAAAATTGTATAAAGCAATAATTATAACACTATACTATTGAAGTTTTTGAGCACATGCAAAACATGTAACATATGACAATCAGAATACAAAGGAGGTGGGAGGGAATGGACCTATATTGGAGCAGTTTATATATTTTACTGGAATTAAGCTAGTATTACTCTGTAGTAGATTGTGGTAAGTGACGGTGATATGTAACTGTGGGACAGCCCACTATTTCATGAAGACTGGCGCTGAACAAACAGGCAACAGAGCAGGGGGCCCTAAATAAGGTTTGGGAAAGGCTCCCCACACTTACAACTCCATGTTCCTTCTGAGAACCCTCACATTGGAAAAGAAGGTGACCTTGAAGGAGAAAAAGCATGCCAGACCTCAGAAGGAACGGAAGCGGCTTCTATTTTGACATGCTACGAACACAGAGAACCTGCTTTCTTTTTCAGCTTCTCATGACACCGTAAAGAACAGGATTGTAGACGGGGGCCTTCTGGACACACGATGATGCGTGGCCTTCCCACCGCACAACAGAAAGGCAGGCGTGACGCGGCAGCAGTGGAGCTCAGTGGTGACTGGCAGTATTCAGAAGCAATAGGCTGGCTGGTGTTTTGCCTTTACCGCGGCCTCTGTTTGCTTCCATGAAACTGCTGACCAGGATACCTCAAATGATGCCCAAATATTTATAAACAGTCATCCCTTTGGCGGGTGGGGGGAGATTGCGGCTTACTTAGAAAGAAACCTTAATGTCGGGCAGGTGAGTGGCTAATTTAACCATCTATCTTTTTAACTCGAAGGGAGAGAAGCCTGCTTTCCGAGATCTAAAGGTTTCACCATGCCTGCCTCCGGAATCACTTCTCACACAGCTGTAAGCCTTTCACACTGGCAGGTTGGCAGCCCCCGGGTTGATAGTGCAGAAGTGCTAAGTGTGTTTGATTGGTATCATTACTGGTCTCTAGTAATTGATTACTGTCCATGGTGAAATATTCGGGGCAAGCGCACGGCCAATAGCAATCGCTTAATCCATCATGGCTGTTTGTTCCTCATCTCCTGAGACCTATCAGCCACATGCTATCCGACCCACCAGGCAAATTGCTGATGCCTGCTTTGTGTGTACAATTGACTGCGTATTTACTGCATTTCCTGTGTTAACCAAAACCACTAGCTTTAGTGAACAGGGAAACACAGGGGAGGTTCTTGCTTTGCAATGTCAAGTTCACTCTCTGGTTAACCTCTTTGGCCTCCTTTTCATGGCGATTTGTGATGCATCAGCATTGGTTTTTGTTGCTTTAAAAACACACACACACACAAAGTCGAATGGCATAGTGGTTGTATTAGGAATATTAATTGTGAGACTTGAGATAGGTTGATTGGAATAAGATCCTGGAGGGTTGTTTGTAATGCAGATTTTTTAGAAACAAGACGTGGGAGAATAATGAATAACAACCAGAACTAATCAGTTTTGTGCATGTATGCGTGTGTGTGTTTAATCCAGTGATAATGACTAAAAGTAGTTATAAAAAGAAGTAGAAATTCAGTGGCTACACCACTTTCCTGGCTTCCTTCCAAGATGTTTTATCCGTGGATCTTGGCAAATAAGCCTGTCCCTGATGTACACTGAGGAACTTTGATACTCAACGGGAGGAAATACAGTCAAAGGAGGAGGAGGGGTCAGCTGGGAGGAGAATAAACAAATGACTGTTACATGTGATAGCGCTCTGATGACAAGTGGTAATACTGCCTGTGACCAAAATCTGAAAAAGCACAGCTTGAGCTCAGCAGTCCATGGGGGGGGAAGAAAAAAGAGGAGAGCCACGAGTGGTGGCAAGCGCATGCTGGCCTGCCCCTCTGCTCCTTCTGCTGCTGCAGTTGGTAGAGCGGGAAGAAGCAACTTGCTAGGTGCTGTTAGGTCCACCCCCGAACTCAGGAAGCCAGCGGGAATGAAACTGAGAAGAGCATGAGGAGGCGTCACCTTGCAGATAGCAAAGAGATCTTGTCTATGTCCATAGCCACTCTTGAAGAGTTTGTAATCCAAACTTTATAGAAAATGATGGTTGTAAGAGGAGGTCTTTGTTGCCTCTGTTAGCATTTTTTGAACACTCCTTAGTAGCACACATGGGAATCCAGCTGATTCCGCACAGGCGAGGTCCAACAGGGGTATGGTGAGGCTTTCAGTGAGTGTCTTCTCTACCCTACATGGTGGTTTCTGGAGAAAACAAAATCTTAGTCCTCATACATATGCATTCCTCACTGGGGCCTGTTAGCTAAATGACATAGACAGATGCTTTCAGTGATTCCCAAGTTAGTTGAGCATGTTTCACTGTTGACCACAGTCCATTGTAGGTCAAATAAATAGACTAAGAACACTAAAAGCACTCACCTTTTAGGGTGCACTATGAGACTTCAATTATTGCAGAGCATTGGCTCATCCTTCTGCCTTCTATCTAACATGTGAGGTACTTTATGACTTGAGGAACTTCGGGATTTGGTATTTCCTTCACCAGAGCTCTGTTCCCTTCTCTGGACTCTGGTGTTATGGCCACCTTCTCACTTTCTGTCACTCACATTGAGAACTAAAATAGCAGCCACTAAGTGATCCAGCCATATTGCTGGAAACTTCCAGACCCGTGGTTGGCAAACTGCGGCTCACAAGCCACATGCGGCTCTTTGGACCCTTGAGTATGGCGCTTCCTAAGCCTTAGGAGTACCCTAATTAAGTTAATAACAATGTACCTACCTATATAGTTTAAGTTTAAAAAATTTGGCTCTCAAAAGAAATTTCAATCGTTGTACTGTTGATATTTGGCTCTGTTGACTAATGAGTTTGCCGACCACTGTTCTAGACCTAGACTGTGCTATATTAAATACCTGACAGTCTTCTGTATTTGTTGACCACTCAGTAACATTGAACACTATTGATCATTACCTCTTTATAAAGACACTAGAAGCCTGGTGCATGAAATTCATGCACGGGAGGGGGGTTGTCCCTCAGCCTGGACTGCTCCCTCTCGCAACCTGGGACCCCTTGGGTAATCAGGGCCTATCAGGGCTCTCCTTTCCCTGGCTGCTGGCAGCTGGCCCCGCCCCCGCCGCTGCCACTGCTTGCCATCTGTGTGGTGCTGCCCTTCCTCCCCTGCTACCGGTCGCCTTCCTCTGCGGGCGACAGGCGTGGGGTGCAATCACTGGGCTGCTCTGGGCCTCCCTCTGCAGGGCGATCGTGGGGCAATGGCAGGGCCCCCCCCACCAATTGCATCGCAGCCACCTTGGCTGGTCTAGCGCCAGTGGGTGTCATAGCATGGTCGTCCGGAAGGTCATCCAGACGGTTGTTCTGCTGGTCGGTCCTTCAGTCAATTTGCATATTACCCTTTTATTATTATTTATTGGTGTTTAAGCTGGTCTGAAAAGGCTATATCCTATTTTGATGACATTCTGTAAAAAGCAAAACTAAAGAGACAGTAAACAGAACAGTAAGCGGAAGGGAAGGGAGGATTAAATAGGGGATTTTTTCAGTGTAGTGAAACTCTTCTATATGATACTGTGCTGATGCATACATGACACTGCATTTGTCAAAACCTATTGAGCTTTACAGTACAAAGAGTGAGCTTTAATGCATGCAAATTTAAAAATGTCTTTAGGAAGTCAGAGGATCCCAGGATAGAATACAGATTGTGACAAAAGAATACAACTACTACAATTATATGAAACTAGGGGTCCAGTGCACGAATTCATGTGCCTTGAGAGGAACTGTGGGCCACGAGGTTGTGGTGGGCACAGGAGTGGGTCTTGGCCCATCCTCCACGTCCCCGCCTAGCCCCTCCCACCGCAGTCTCTGGTCCCCTGTCTACAGGAAGCCCAGCTCCCGCCTCCGCCACTCCCGTGTGCTGACGGCACAGGCCCTGCCCGCACCCGCTGACTATGCGAAGCAATTGGGGCCAGTGCCAGCAGCAGGTGTGAGCGGGCTGGCGCCATCAGCAGGTGCAAGCGACAGCTGCTGCCCTGATCACCCCTCAGGAGCAGGGGGAGGTGGAGAAGCCCTCAGGGGCAATCAGGGCCGGCGCCAGGTGCCGGCAGTGGGTGCAAGCGCCAGGCAGGACCACAGTGTGCGGGAGCAAAGAATTTTTAGTAACCACCAGAGGCTCACCCCGATGACAGCAACTGGCACCCTGCCTTGGTCTGGCGCCCCTGCTCACCTGCCCCACCATCCCGCCATGGCCAATGCCTGCCATATTCTGCACTCTGTGGCCTGCTGCCAACGCTCGCCATGTTCTGTGCGCACCCCCTGGGGGTCAGCGCACGTCATAGCTACTGGGTATTCTGTTATTCTGCTGTTCAGTCTATTTGCATATTAGGGTTTTATATATATAGATAACTTTACTGAAGTGAGTGAGGGATAAAGGTGCTGACCTACATAACTGTAGAAATGAATGAAGGCTGCAAAACTCCAGTAAACGGAGCTGTACATTATTAGCACTACACCCTAATTGATATGTTTTTTCATAGGAAGGCACCTATTAACCGATGAACATGTCTGAAGCAACTATAATGTACATTGGAATTGAACAATTAAGTAAATGAATGGTGGATTGTGGGAGGGAGGTTTCTCACTGTTAGAGTGGGGGGTTACAGTGACATAAGAAGGAAAGAATGACCTATGTAGAAATAGGTTAGAGTTGGAGACACCAATATGAAGTTGTATTTAGCATGTATAGATACATTTGGATTCAAATAGAAGTATTTACAGATGTGTATACCTAGAAACACAGATTTGTACTGACATTGTTTGGCTCTGCCAGTTGAGAGGACCTAGAAAGGACACCCCAGCAGCAGTGAACAAACCTAGTGCCCAGATCTTGTTTTCTATACCAGTTTTCAGTGAGCGGAGCCGGGGCTTCTTGAAGAAATAAATAACTATGACATTTGTAACAGTCAGTTTGCAGCAGTACTGTAGGGCCAGTGCAAGAAACACAAAAGATGAGCCTGGAGACACTTAATGCTAAGAAGTGAAGAAGTGTTGAAATAAAACCCACAGTAGTGGGGGGTGTCAAAGGGAGACAGGAGCCCACTGAAAGAACTCTCACTGGCCATTACTGGAACAAACTGAGCAACGAAATAAGGACAATAACCCGAAGTGTAAAACAAATGCCCACGGGCCCATGTTGCTGTAAATAAATGACTGGATAAATGGGTTGAAAGGCAAATCTCCCACACAGAAGAATTCCAAATAATTGATGGAGATACTCTGCCAGCAAAAGGTGGAGCGTAATGTCCCGCTCCTTAAATGTGGTCACATAGCCACACAGTATAGAAAAGAGGGGGAAAGAGGGACTTTACAGTGAGGATGCCTGGCAAACACCACCTGGGCCGGGTGCTGGACATTCACCCCAGGGTGATCCCTCATGTTGATGACATGCTCCCTTGATATGAGGTGCTGAGATTGGACTGGTGGCTCTCCTCCCCAAATTCCATGACAACAATAGCCACGAGGAAAGCCCCAGACAAATCCCGATCAAGAGACACTTATAAGCTGGTCAGGCCTCCCCAAATCGCTGACTAGTTTTCTTCAAGCTGCTTATCAAAACAAGGGAAGTCAGAAACCCTCATAGTGGAGCCTAAGGAGACATGATGATGAAATGTAAGATGGTAACCTGGATGGGATTCTGGAACAGAAAAATGGTCAAAGCCAAGGAAATCGCAATATTGTTAGATAAAGATAATGTGTCAGGAGTGGTTCCTTCATGACAAATGTACCATGGGAGCTCTGTAGTCTCTTTGCAACTTTTCTATAATTTAAAACTCTGGGCCAAATTCTGTTGTTCCCTCCCTCCCAATCTCAAATTCATGTGTTGCAGTCCCAACCCCTGGTACCTCAGAATAGAACCATATTTGGAGATAAGGTCATTAAAGGGGTGATTAACTTAAAATGAGGTCATTAGAGTGGGGCCCTCATTCAAAAGGAGGCGACATCAGGGATACCTGTGCACAAAGAGGGACACAGGGTCACATGAAAAGACAGCAAGAGAGTGGCCGTCTTTAAGCCAAGGAGAGAGGCCACAGAAGGACCCAGCCCTGCTGCCTGCACCTTGCTCTTGGACATGTAGCCTCCAAAACTAAGACAAGAAATGTTGGTTTTCTAAGCCCCCCAGTCTGTGGCATTTTGTTATAGCAGCCCTAGTAAACTAGCACGCATCTAAAAATAAGAGGTTATATAAAAGCAACACTGACCTTCTTTCTATTCCCAATACAGGACCTTTGCCTGTATTTCTTCTTGTCATTCAGATCTCAGCTCAAGGTCACTGGCAGAAGAGCCTTTTTTGACCACACCATTCTCTCTTTATCACACCACTCTATTTTACTTCCCTACGTGGGGCTTACCACTAACGGTTATTATTCTCGTCTGTTTACGCACATACGGCTGTCTTCCTGCAATAGAATGTGAGTTCCTTGAGTGGAAGAAGCTTGGCTGTCTTGTTCACTGCTGGATCCCCATCACCAAGGACCAGGCCCAGTGCTGGCTATGGGGAGACACTCAGTCAATATCTATTGAGTAGTTAATGACCCCCCTGGAGTCTGGGGACTCTAGATTTGGACTATGCATTCACTTCTATTATTAAACAAAAAACACCATTCCAAGTCTTCCTGAATCACTGGGATCTAGAGCAGTGGTTCTCAACCTTCCTAATGCCGCGACCCTTTAATATAGTTCCTCATGTTGTGGTGACCCCCAATTTTGTTGTTACAAATTGAACATAATTAAAGCATAGTGACTAACCACAAAAACAATATGTAATTATATATGTGTTTTCCGATGGTCTTAGGCGACCCCTGTGAAAGGGTCGTTCGACCCCCAAAGGGATCACGACCCACAGGTTGAGAACTGCTGATCTAGAGGGTGGGAAGACTCTAAAGCATGTGGCCCAAGGCGTTTGATTTTTCATGTTCTCTCATCTGAGAAGAATGAGTCTAAGCAGGAATGAGAGAGGGGATGTTCACTCAGCCAGAGGCCTCCACCGAGCCTCAGAGCCTGGGACAAAATCATTGAAATAAGGCTGTGGTTACAGCCAAAGGAGGTGTGTATGTGGGCAGGAGAGAGGGAGTCAGTATGGAGGGAGGCAGAATGGAGTGTGGCACCTGATTCCAAGGGTAGACACAGTCTCTGTTATCTCTGAGGTTAGAGATTGGAAAGCCAAAGAGACCCTTCATGATGAAGTTAGGGGTCCCTCCAGCCCCAGATGAAGAGGCTGGTAGGGACTAGAGCAGTGATGGTGAACCTTTTGAGCTCGGCGTGTCAGAATTTTGAAAAACCCTAACTTAACTCTGGTGCCGTGTCACATATAGAAATTTTTTGATATTTGCAACCATAGTAAAACAAAGACTTATATTTTTAATATTTATTTTATATATTTAAATGCCATTTAACAAAGAAAAATCAACCAAAAAAATGAGTTTGCGTGTCACCTCTGACACGCATGTCATAGGTTCGCCATCACTGGACTAGAGCCTCCAGACAGCTAGCTGGGGTTTAAGGCTGGGTTCACGCACTACAGGAAAATGAATGGGTGGGGAGCAATATGCCAGAAGCTCTGTGGCAGACTAGCCAAGCAGGTAGTAGGATAGGCCAGGGATACTACATATAGCTCAATGCTCAGTCAGGCCCTGAGCTGGCCACACCCACCTGTGCACCATGTGGGACAGTGGGATAGTGCCAGACCCCACTTACTAATGGTGGTACAGCTTCAGGAAACCACTGATCCAGCTGTTAGTGGCTGGGCCTGGCTAGAGCTAAGGGCACAGGTGGACAGCACAGTGTGGGCAGTGTGGAAGGGACTCGGCAGACAGGGAGGTGGAGGCGGTGGTCTCTGTGGAGGGGAGGGTTGGTGAGCTCTGCCTCGAGGCACCAAATGTGAGAAGGTGTGTTTAAGTAGCCCGATGAAGGAGCTTTGAGGATGGTCTATGAGTCAGGCTAGTCTAGACTCATTTATATCAGTTTGAAGAAAAAGGCAACTTGGATTAAGATGTTTTAAAATTTTATTTCCCGGGTCGGTGGTCTTCAATCATCCTAATCCTTAGTTTGTTTACCTTTAAAATGGAAGTAAGAATACCTACTTTACGGGGTTGTTGAAAGGTTTAGAGACAATACAGGAATAACGCCTGACCCAGGGCCAGATATGTCCATGATGCTTAATAAACAGCAGCTGGTATTAGGATCTACTCATACCACACAGGAAGGTTTGTGGCCTTCGTTCTGGTCGGTTTTTCTAAATATGACAACTCATAAAGCCCTTTGAAAGTGAAAGGGGAATGTGTACTTGTTTCAGTGCCATCTGGAAATGGAGAAGTGACAGATCTGCTTCCTGCTCCACCGCCGCTTCTGCAGGGACAGGCCAGGTGGTGGCAGCTGGACAGGGTTTGCTGACCCACATGGTCCCGGGGAGGGGTGTTGTCCATGGGAGGGCCAGCGGAGCCACCCCGAGCAGATCAGGCATGCAGAGCTGGAAAGTGACCCCAGGCTCTGTGACAATCCACCAGAGCCCAGGGAGAGAGAGAATGTGGCAAATGCCCAGTGCATTGTGGGTTCTCTTCTTTCATGTGATGTGGTCGGTGCTGGGAAGCCATGGGAAGCATCTGGAGGATGTGGTGATGGTGCAACCGCCCCTTGTCCAGCAGGAGAAGGAGCAGGGAGGCCATCCTGTGCCACTCGTTTATAAAGCATCTCTAGATCTTCGTTTTTTGGTAGGATTTTCCCTTCAGAGAGAAATGACACTTGAGATGCACTTGCCACCTATTCAAGCTGTTCCCTGCTCACTTTAAGAGGACCCTTTGCCTGGGGGGTGTGGCTCAGTTGGTTGCACATCGACCTATGAACTAAAAGGTCTTCGGTTGGATTCCTGGTCAGGGCACATGCCTGGGGTTTTGGGCTCAATCCCTGGTAGAGGGGGCATGCAGGAGGCAGCCAATCCATGTTTCTCTATATATATACCTCTCCCTTCCTCTCTCTCGAATCAATAAAACTTTTTTTTTTTTTAGAGAGGACCCCTCGAGAGGTTTGGCTCAGGCTAGCTGGGCCTTGGAGAGCTCTGCAGCCAGAGTTGGTGCTGAATCCTCCTCTCTGCTTGAGGGCTCGCCACCCCCAAGCACAGAGATCCTGCATGCCTGCGTCTCCTTCTTGGCTCATTCCCTCTGAGGAGGAAGTCCAGAGGTAGACTTTGGCCCAAGGACATCTTTGTGATCTCCTTGGCTCCAGTGTCCACGTCTGAATCAAGTAGCAGGAGCACACATCTGAGGGATGAGAGGAGTTCTAGTCCCAGCCATAGAACGAACCAGCTGTGAGCACAGAAGCAAGTCCCAGACCCCATTCTGCATCCCTCCTGCTCCCAACCCCCACTGGTAAGATGAGAGGATGAGTTGTGATCACCTCTAAGGTAGTCTGTCCCTGATTTTGTGAGTGTGAATTTCCTTGAATTTCTGTGCAGGAACAGAAGAGAGCATAGAACATCCTTTGAATGCCTATCTGGAGATTTAATCTAAATGTTCCTAATTACATGACCAATAGGGGCAGAATGTCCCAAAGCAGGATCTGACTGCTCTTTAAAACAATGCAAGTTGCAGGCTTTGACTTTTCTACTCCTTAGTCTTATGTGAAGGACACACTTAGACTAGAAAGGTTATTCCTTTATCATAATTTGGTGATCTCTATCAGAGATGATTTAGGGCAGTGTTTCTCGCCTAAGAACTATTGACCTTTTGGATCAGCTAATTCTTTGTGGTGTTTAGTGGCATCCCTGGACTCTATCACTAGATGTGAGTAGCACCTCCCCCCCCCCTCCTCACAGTTGTGACAACTAAGATGCCTCTAGACATTGCCAAATGTGCCCTGGGGCAAGGGTCACCCCCAGTTGAGAACCACAGGTGTAGAATATGTATTTAAAAGGCAGAAACATAAATATAGAAACAAATCCTATATAATAAAAGGGTAATATGCAAATTGACCCTAACAGCAGAGCAACTGGGAATCACTGGTCACTATGACACACACTGACCACCATGGGGCAGACACTCAATGCAGGAGCTGCCCCCTGGTGGTCAGTGTGCTCCCACAGGGGGAGTTCTGCTCAGCCACAGGCCAGGCTGATGGCTGCCAGTACAGCAGTGGTGGTGGGAGCCTTTCCCGCCTCCTCAGCAGCGCTAAGGATGTCTGACTGCAGCTTAGGCCTGCTCTCCACTGGCAAGTGGACATCCCCCGAGGGCTCCCGGGCTGCCAGAGGGATGTCTGACTGCCAGCTTAAGCCCAATCCCCTGGGGAGCGGGCCTAAGTCAGCAGGTGGACATCCCCCAAGGGGTCCCAGACTGCGAGAGGGCACAGGCCGGGCTGAGGGACCCTCCTGAGTGCGCAAATTTTTGTGCACCAGGACTCTAGTTTAATTATACAAGTGCCCCTGGGGGAGGGAAGTGCTGAATTTCTAAAGAGGTAATAGTAAAATTTGAGTGAGCAGAAGTATAGGATTCTTTAAAGCTCATTCCCTACATACATACCATCCACATATACCCTCTCAACTGCATTGTGGTATCTTTATAGTCAGGAAAGAGGATTTCCACCATTTCTTCTGCTGAAGGCATCACACAGGATTCCAAATAAGATTGAATGGCTGAGTGTTAATGCTTCAACAAAGTCTTAAGAAACGTGTGGATAAAATGCTAGGCTCACACATGTAGTATTTTCTTGCTGTGACTCCTGCCAAGTTGTAACATCTGCATAGACTGGCAGAGACTGAGTCACAAACACCCTCTCTTTTCCCATTTCCAATATGTTTAATTACACCGAGGCTGACATTAGAAAGATGGATTGTCTTGTACACTGACGACTGTTTCGGAGGAGGAGGAGACATAATGGGGAGGAGAAGAAATTCCAACAACCGGGAGAACAGGATCTGTCTTTCCCCACATTCTGTTTCGTGTTCCCAGAGCCCAGGGAGAACAAATTGTGAAATGGGGGAGGTTTTGCCCTGCCATTCAGGCTGAGCTTGCCTTAAAAGGAAGACCAGGCTATGTGCTCTCCACTTCCTTCTTTTTTAGTTTCCTTTCAGCCCTTCTCAGAAATGTAAGCAGGAAGAAAATTGCAATCCTGTTTAGAAACAACTGAAGTTAAATCTGACTGATACTTGTTTACAAAACTATGCATTGTTTTCTTTTCGGCGCATCTCCAGTTCCTCTTTGCCCTTGAACATCCTCCTGATCCCATGGTGAACACCCTCCCTTCCATCCACGCCTGGATATTGAAGCATGCATAGCCCCTCTGGGTTGTCGCTTGTAACAGTCAGCTCTTTGTCTCTTCCCATGGCCTTGTTTAGTTCAGGCTTTCATAGCCTCACTTCACTGTAATAACCTGTAGGGGTTCCTCCTTGCAAGTCAACTGCTAGATTCATTGACTTCACATCTTATTATATTCACACATTCATTCACCCAGGCCCATTGTGGGGCCAGACATTGTTCTAGGCCAGGGGTGGGCAAACTTTTTGACTCGAGGGTTACAATGGGTTCTTAAACTGGACCGGAGGGCCGGAACAAAAGCATGGATGGAGTGTTTGTGTGAACTAATATAAATTCAAAGTAAACATCATTACATAAAAGGGTACGGTCTTTTTTTTCAATAGTTTTATTCATTTCAAAGCCCACGGCTGTTCTAGGCTCTGGAAATACAGCAAGGAATAAAGAAGACAAAATCCCTGCCCTCCTGGAGTTTATATTCTTATTTGTGCAGCCAGGTGGGGTCGCAGATGGGGACACACATTTTACAAAATAAATAGATGATATAGTCTGGGAGAATGTGGTAGATGTTATGGAAAGAATAAAGCGGGGAAAGGGAGATAGGGAGAGGTGAGAGAGGTGAGGGCGGGGGGCGGGGAGAAGAAGGAGGAGTTTGTTTGGGAAGAATGGGCTGCAATTGTACATGTGGAGGTAGGGAAGGCTTCACTGAGAATGTGACTTTCAAGCAAATACCTGAAGGGGTACGAAAAGCATGTGTGAAAGTTGGAAGGGTGTCAGGTGTTTGAGGAGAGGTCTGAGACCAGTGAGGGTGAGAAGTAGGACATAAGGTGAGAGAGTGGGGGTGGGGAGGAGCAGCCTTTATCTGAAAGATGGGAGGCTGCCGGATGGTTCTGGAACAGGGCGATCTGACTTCCGGGTTAAGAGGATCATGTCATCAAGTCACGTGTCATTTCCCCTTGACAACAGCTTCTTATGCTCCCTGCCCCTACTCAAGAATTTTCCACTCTGCACTCTGAGTAAAGAATGACCCCACGCCTTTCCAATTCTACCCATCCTTCAAGTGTAAGCTGCAGTTTCTGCTTTTCCAGAAAAACCCTTTTTTTGCCAACCCCAAATCCATCCCTCTCTGCTCTGACCGCCTACTGTACTGATGATTGATAGTGCGCACTTGGACTTGATCGTATACTGTCTTGCACTGTCTTCTAAACAGGTCTCTTGGAGATCATACCAAAAGGTTGGATTTGAGACCTGAAAGGGCCTCAGGAATCATCTATATTGACTCCTTCATCTTATAAATGAGGAAATGGCTGCCCAGCAAAGTTTAGGATAGTGTTCACAGTCACTCAGCTAGTTGTTTAAGGTGTAAATAGCCTTTTGTAATAACATTATAAGCCCATTAAGTGATGGTACCATGCTTTATGCTTTATGCTTCTCCAAAGTTCCCTTCAATAGTAGTTCACATAGTACTTATGCAAAAGATGCTTATTAAATTCAATTAAATGTAAAAATAAATTGACTTTGGGGTTGATTTATTTGTTTTTAAAGGGCCATTATAGGACCTTAATTCATCAACCGTATCTTGAATTCACAAATATCCTAGGTGCAGAGAGCCATGTGAAATAGTTGTATTTGATTTTAGCTTTAGATTTTCGGGATTTGCTTGTGAATGTGGTTAGATGGGGAATGAAAAATGTTGCCTTTCTAGTAGGTATTTGTTCTGATGAAATGTTCAACAATAATTCTATCATCTCTACATGATACAGCTATTTTTGTTGCTTCAATAAGATTTATCGAATCAATTTGGATTAGAAACAGAATGGTTATTTTTACCATCTTTGTCTAAAAGGGAACAACTCCATCCTCTGAGCTGTTTCTTTGGAGAATTATTGGTTTTGATCACAGATGTGAACGTCCCATGTTCTCAGACATTGAGTGCCTATCAGGACTATTGCAGGAGACCTACCTCAACCTTTGACCCAGAGATGCCCTTGTGAGGCACAGAGTTTACTTGAAAACATAGCTCCACGTGGGGATGATGCTGCGGTCCTCTTCCCAGGGATAAGTGCACAATGAAACAAAGTGGTTTCTAAGTGTCTGGGGTCCAGAACACAAACTTGTTACACTTAACCTTTAAAATGCAGACCCACCCCAACAACCCAGTAATGATTTTCCAGTGCTTTACTCTTTGCCGCTAAATGGAGCACTGCTTGACTTGGGCTTCTGTATGACCAGAACCAGAGACTGCATATGGAAAGTGAATTCCGTCTGCCATTGGTATTCATGCCCAATATCCAGACCAAGGCTCCTGAGGTCTGAGTAACTTATGGAAAATCCTCCTGGCTTGGGAGATCTCTTTTAATGTCTAATATTGGTGATCCGTGGTCTGATGCTATGACTAGAATCAGTTAACTCAGCTGACCATAGTATGATTACAGTAATGAGAAGGAAGATGACATACCTGAATGAGCCAGGGAGCTTGATTTATACACATTTAGCACATTTTTTACTACTGCTTTTATTTGGTGGCAACTGTTTTTAGTAAATTTGACTTTTGTAGGAATTGAAAAACATTAAGAGTTACGTTCATTGGCCAAAGTGATTCGCGATCCCATATAGTGATATGACCTTGGGTCAAAAAATAAGAGTGACTGACTATGTAATCATGGCAGCTGTTTTCTGATGAGGCTGTAAACTAGTTCTGACAGCCATTTCAAAGTTGAGCACCCAAAACATTTTGAGCAAAGGGTTGGATGCATTTTTGTAATAAAACCCTGGTATTGTCTCCCAGTGTGGCTACTACTCTGAAGGACAGCATTTCTGTGTGTTTTTAATATACCCCTGGTATCTGCAGATTTAACATTTTGTGTATTTAAAGGAACCCCAAAGATCTGAGATAGGAGAAAATTGTAGTTTTGCCAAGGTTTAATTACAAATGACTCTGTAAGCTGGATGGTTACAAAAAGAGGAAGTGGTTCACTGGTGGGTGAGCTTAGCCCACTGCAAATTGTTCTAGTTGCAAAAGACCATTATAAAGGTCCCTTCCAAGCCTGAATGAGGCCATTTTCATAGAGTGATAGAAGCATGGTGTCTTCCTGAGAAATGGATCCCCATAGAAAGTTAAGTGCTAGTATTGGGGATGGAAGTGAAGAAAATGAAGAACATTACTTTTCTGAACTAGAAAAAATGGAAGTGTTGAGCAGATTAAAGGGAGGTTAGGTCATGGCCATACACAAGTTTACCACATGGAAAATAAAATTTTAAAAATAAGTTCAGAGAATAGTCCAGCTAATGTAAAAGTAACTTCTTAAGAGGGAAATAAGTCATTAGGGGTTGAAGAGATCCCTTACATCAGTCATAATTTATGTTACTATGAAGCACAAGGCAAGTTACATGGTATTGTATTTCTGAATTTGGGAATTCATGAATGTTGAGGGTTTATTATGTAAGTGCTGTTGTGTTAGTTTTGATGCCAACATCGTATATAATCCTATATAATAAAAGGCTAATATGCAAATTGTCCCCTCCCGAGTTCGACCGACCGGGAGTTCAACCGCTTGCTATGACGTGTGCTGACCACCAGGGAGCAGCGTGGTACAAACGAAGGCCCCAGCCAGTGGCTGGCAGCTGGGGAAGGAAGGCCCCAATCAGCCCTGATTGCCAGCCAGGCGTAGGGACCCTATCCGTGCACAAATTTTGTGCACTGTGCCTCTAGTCATTAAATATAGTGTACCCGGTGTGTGTCCAAGAATTTGGGGAAAGTTGACATTTGAAATGGAATCTGTTGAACTAGAGACGGAGAAAGGCCTTTCAATACTTTCAGTAGTTTAGTTTATGGTCACCGGAATGGTAGTTGATTGAGGGAGGCTGGTGGTGAGTCATACTGCAGTACCATTTAGATAGCTCAGAGTACGCAATGGGAAGTATAACTAGAGGAGATTGGGTGGGGGCTGGTGGCTGTATGCTCTAAAAAATAGGAAAACTGGGATATGAAGAGATAGCAAAACTATCTCTAAGGTTCTTAAGACATAAATAGATATTCTAAGCCTTTCTTAGCACTAGTATGGCTGCTTCTAGTTAACAGTACAAACCTGAAATGTAGATTTTTGCTTTCTCATTCACGATTATGAAAAATCCCATGTTCTTATCTGACAGTAATAGAGTAGAATAACTCAGATATGTGATGGCCTGGTATGTGCAGAAACCCTTCTAGGTCTCTAGAAATATAATGAAAAGACATAGCCCTTGCTCCTAAGGCACTTCTAATAGTGAGAAGACAGACATGAACATGAGTCATGAGACTTCCATGGAAGTTGCTGTCAGGAAGATATGTGTTGGGCACAGTTAGAACCTAGCACCTGCGTCGGCCTCAAGATGCTGGGGCTCATCCACTCTAAAATTGACCTCATCATTTGGAGAAAAGAAAATGATGTGAGGCCCTGAGAAATTAAATCACTTTTTTCTTCATCTGCCATCTAAACAACTTGGGCATCGTCCTAAACTACCTTCCGCTTGCTGATCTCTTAATTCTCTGGTCTGTTCTGAAACCTAATGCTCCGTTTCCCTGTTAAAACCCTGCATGGATCTTTATTGCCTGCACAGTAAGTCCAGAGTCCCTTCTGTGGTTTTCAGAGCCACTGTGGACTCTCCTCCCACCACCTTCCCTCAGGACCCACCTCCTCTCTGCCTGTGCATGCTGCCCACAGTTCCTGCTTCCAGCTTTGGCTCATGTTCTTTGTTGCTCAACTTCTTCTCCAACTCTCAGAACCCAACTAATTCATACAAAGCCCAGCTCCACTGCTACCTTGTCTGTGAAACCTGCCATGATTCTCCCGGTTTTACTTAATTATTGATCCTTTGCATTTCCACAACACCCACTTGCAGGTAGTCCCATTCTACTTGGGTTATGGTTAGTGTTTATAGTTTGGCTCTTTCACTGAAATTTAAGTCCCTGGAAGACAGGGGCTATATCCTTTATAGCCCATTGACCTCATAATTAATAAATAAACCCCCATCCAATGCTGCTGAATATTGCCCAAGATCAGATGTTAGTGGCAGATCCAAGTCTAAAAACCTGGTTCTTCTTACCCACCTCAAGATTGTAGGAACTCTAAGACATTACCTAGCCTGTAGCCACTCCATCCTGTTGCCTCACCTTGCAGAGGGTTCTTTGTGAGGCTGTGCCGTGAAATTGCCAGTGTTGTCATGGCTCCAGCATTTATGGTGGCAGCAGGGTGAAGAGGCAGTCAGGATGGATGTGTTTATGTCGAGCGTGATTTCCCGACCTGCAGTGGGCCCTATGAATATTTGAAGCGGAGTCTGGAAGCCGTTTCCTATGAGGGAAGTTAAGTTGAAATGCAAGAAGTAAAGATTAAGGAATATTAACATAAAATCTCTATTGCGAGTTCTTTCACATAAATATGTTACCATTGGAGGGAGAAGTGGTGTCAAGGAGCTTTTCAAATGTCTACATTTTAATACCCAAATGAAAAGTTTGTTGTAAATTATGAAATATGGTGATTCTTCATGCCTGTAAAGGTCCTTGACAAAAGAATGTGCTGAAAGGAGATTGTGTGTGTGTGTGTGTGTGTGTGTGTGTGTGTGTGTGTGTGTATGTGTGTGTGTGTGTTCATTTTTCCAAGTGTCATTTTCTGATGCAAAAATGTGTAGAGGCAGAAGAGAGTAGTAATGAAGTGAGGAGTGATTGGCTTAGTCTTTGGTATTTTAAACCAATCTCTCTCTGATCTGTCTGTCCGTCTGCCTCGCATTGGGGGGAGTGTATACAGCCTCTGGTCAACCCAGTATTACCTGGTACCCGGTTTGGGGGTCTGAAAAGGGGGTGGGAAGATTGCAAGTCCTCTGTCCCTTACACTCCGCAAGCCCCTTTCTGTGCAGGTCCGGGCCGACCGTTAGCATGGTCCCTGCTGCCGGCTCGTGGAGCATCACCGGTGGTCTCCTGTTTACTGGCTGGCTGACCTCGCTCCTTCCACCTCCCACCTCACCTTGGCTGGGCCACCCAGCACCCTTTCCGTGTTTCTCTGACTTGTGTTTGCTGTCCGGTCCGATTTACAGTCACTTGTCTGAACGCCTCCAGACAGGTTTGAGGCCGAGTGCTGGCTGGCTGGCGTCCCTAGAACAGGAAAGTGCCGTGGGAGGAAAGAACAGCCTCCCCTGTCCTCCACTCTTCAACAGGGGAGTTTGCTTCCTGTAACTCCACAACCACTGAAGTGCTTGCAAATAAAGGCGTCTAAGCAGCCATCTTTGCTTGAAGGAGTTCCGTCTGAGAAGTGGTGGTTAGAGCCAGGCTATGCACTGTGCTGTGGAGTTTCAAACCCTTCACCTCTCAAGGTGGCAGGTACTTGACCTCTCTGGGCCTTAGTGTCCTTGTCTGTAAAATGGGGGTAATAAACCCACTTCATCAGGAATTTGTGAGGATGAAGTAAGTTAACACAGATACAGCACTTAGAAGAGTTATCTGGCCCATAAGCATTATATAAATACTCAAGCTATCATTACTGTATTCTTACACTTGGTTTTGTCTGCTGCTCAAAAGCTCAGTTTATGGTACTGGAAATGGACTTGTCAAGAGGGGTTAGCAGCCTTCTGACCAGAAGAGAAACTGAGGCACGAGATAAAGCAGCCAGCTAATGGAAGTCAGATGGAGCCCACAGTGTTGCAAGTAAACCACATGGGCCTCTGTCTGCCCTCTACCTATTCTTCAGGAAGCACAGGCAGCTGAACGTGACTCTGAATCAGACGGAGCCTGGGCTGTGTGTCTGACTGTTTGATGGGAAAGAGAGATGAATGTAGAAGAAAGTACATGAAGAAAATGATAAGAAGTGAGATCTGAATGCCGTGCAGGGCTGGCCAAGAGGCCGGGAGGCTTCTCTCTCCTCTGCCCATGTGTTGGGGAAAAACCATCTCCCAACCTGTGCCAACCAGAATCAGTTCTGCAGATGCTGTGATTTTGCAGTTTGCTTGCATCTGTGTTTTGCTAAAAGCTTGCAGTTTTAGGTGCCCTCAAGAACTCTTCAGACCTGGGAGGGAGACGCTGTCTCTCATTGCCTTCTGCAGGCAGCCCCGGACAGCGGATTTCATTTGGGAAATTGCCTGGGATGAAGAATAGATGTGTGCATGGGTGCATGTGTGTGTGTGTATCCCTTATAAAGAAAACCAACTTGATATTTTTTTCACATTGTTTTTAAAGAGGGATGTACTCTAGGCGGCAAGGGAATAGAGTAAGATTACATTTTAATGCCAGCTTGCTTCTTGGTTCCTTTTCCTTCTTGTGTTTCCCAAATGCCACCAACAGGAAGGGCAAAAATGAAGAGACAGAAAGGCGACCTCAGGGAAAGAACTGTACATTTTGTGGGGGCAACTGCTCTCATTGAGCACCTTCTCCATCACCTTCCTCTCCTTCGCCTCGTACTCAGCCGTGAGGAATTCCCAAAGACCTGTGAGATCCCCAAGAGAGCTCCTTTTCCATCGCTGCTGTGTTGTGTATGTTTGTTTATTTGTGTGTGTGTTTTCCGATAGAGAATATAGGGCTTTTTTGTTTTGTTCTTAACTTAAGCATAATCAAATTTATTTCTAATCGTTAAAAATGGTATGAATACTCATTTGTTTACCAGAATATATGTATGTCTGCATCTTCTATGTCCATGTTCATGTCTATATCTATATCTATGTATCAAACACAACTTCATTCTGCACGTCTCTTTTTAAATGTCTTCATGTAATGGGGCTAGTGCACTTGATTCATGGGGAGTCAAGACGTCTGTCACAATCATTCAAGAAGTGAGGTATTATAAATATGTTTTCTTCATGTGAGTATTTTGTCACTGTGAAAGCCTGTTAGCTAGTCTTCTGGTTATTGCAAAAATCTTCTCTTAAAAACAGAACAGACAAACAAAAAACCAACCTGGGTCCTGGCAGGTAATTCGGTTGGTTAGAGCATCATGCAGATATGCCAAGGTTGTGGGTTCGATCACTGCTCAGGGCACATACAAGAAGCAACCAATGAATAGATAAATAAGTGGAACAACACACTGACTTTTCTCTCTCTCTCTCTCTCTCTCTCTCTCTCTCTCTCTCTCTCTCTCTCTCTCAAAATAAGCTGGACCTCCAATTTGTGACATTAATGCTAGCTACCAGTCAGACATTGCTAGAAACTGATCACCTGCCGGAGTCTCCGCTTAATGCAAAGACGAGCTGGCAGTCAGCAAGCCCTGGTAAGAAACAACCAGGATAGTGAAAGGCTTTCCTGTGGCTCACACATTCATCCGCGGGAGTGGTGAGCCCAGCCCATTAATAATCCTGTCAAACTAGAGATGAACCTCGTGAATTTAAATGCATCTGGAGAAAGGCAGAAGCAGGGACAGAGTCTGCCTGTTTTACCTTTGATGAGCTGACTGCCACCATTTTTCTAACATGAAAAATCCTTGCGTGCTTCTGGTTGCTAACATCTGGTGAATGGTAGGGGGTACGTGCTGGGCCGTGTTCTGCATGTGTTATAACCTAATGCCTTCATCATAAATGGGACGCTCGGTAAAAAAGCATTCTAAGAGTTAAAAAAAATAGCAAGACTTTAAAACATATATATTTGAAGCGTGCATAGGTGCACACAGTACACAATTCAGAAGACACGAAGGTGAGCACGGTGGGGAAAAGCAGGAACACTTGATTCGAAGCAGCATTTTTCGCCTGGTTTGTTTCAAGCAGAATTTTTTCATGTCCACTCTTCTGCCAAAATCGTTTGTGTTTGAGTGGTGGGCGGAATGGTGATGGCTTTTTGTTTGCCTGGTTTTGGCTTTCGCTGGCGGAAAAAGACATGAGTGTAGTCATGATGCGAATGTTTTTCTTCAAGTTAATTGCATTACTTGGCCAGGCATTTTTCACCAATGTCCTCCCTCCCCCAATCCTGTGAGCGTTTGTATTCTTATAAGAACCTCACTGGCAATAAGCAGGTGGGTAAAAGTATGAAGAACACACTTAAATAAATAAAGATTAAAAGTAGATAGAAGGTGTTAGAAAGAGTTGTATTTGTGAAATAAGCAAAAAACAACAACATACCTACGTTAGAACCTTTGTGTTAAAAATGCAATTTTCTCATCCTAGTGTCCTTTTTAATAGAAAATGGTGCTGTTGTTTTTAATTTGAAGCAAGTCATTTTAGATTTGGGAGAGGAAGTAAGGATATTAGGTTGCCATCACTCTCTGACTCAGTCGCAGGAAACAATAAAACCACGGTGGGTTTGGCCTTTCTGCGGATGTGCAGTCCACGGAGGCGGACAGCTGGGCCTGTTAGCCCGTGGATGGAAGAGGTTGGAATGAGCCCAAGCAAAGGCAGGGGAGTTCACTCTCAGTGTCCTATAGACTTCTGACCCTTCAGCACGTTTGTGTCATTAAAGTCCATAGGGCTGCCCGGGCGACCTGCCTCAATTCCTGGTCAGGGCACATGCCCTGGTTGTGGGCTCCATCCCCAGTAGGGGGCTTGTAGGAGGCAGCCGATCAATGATTCTCTCTCAATGATTCTCTCTCATCATTGATGTTTCTCTCTCTCTCTCTCTCTCTCTCTCTCTCTCTCTCTCTCTCTCTCTCTTCCTTTCCTTTCCTCTTAGAAATCAATAAAAATATATATTTTTTAAAAATCCAAAGGGCTTACTTTATAAGATTTTGTGGTAATTATACAGGTCATGAGATTGTCATTAAAAAATAAAAAACCTACCAGGGAATTATTTTTGGTGTACATAGACTCACAGGCTTATAGACTTAGTCTCTTCAGTAACAAAGTAAAAACATTTTAAGAAATAAGCTGTCTCAGAATACCACCTCTAGATTATTAGAATGTAATTATGGGAACAACGTGTGTTTTATATCTTTGGGGTCACTTGTTATTGTGTACCAGAGCCAACTTGTACAGCTTTGTGGTCATGCACATTTCTTCCTGATTCTTTGTTCAGTAAAATCAGATTGATACTTGAAATTGGCCATAGTGGCAGTATTTACACCATAAAAATTGGCAAAAGCTATATACCAAGGCTTCCTCCCCCTCTCTGGAGAGCTGGTTATTAAATATTTACCAGCACACCACTGTATATAAAACCCAGGTTACGTTAATGAAGATATGGTAGAAATCTGAAATAAGTAGAATTATTGTGTTCAAATAAAGTATTAAGGGGAGGGGGGAACTAGTGGAGAACTAGGAATGTGGAATTTGTGGCAGTTATCACAATATTTCCCATGAGTTGTAAGAATTATGTTTTTCATTATTCAAAGTAGCTAATGGTCTGGTCCCATCATTTTGGATGGAGTAAAATGGATCATATCTTTGTTAAGTGAATGTCAGCCATATGGCAGGATGACCCTCCATCTTACAACAGTCCCCCTGTGGACTGTAGCTAAGATCCATCTCTTAAAAGGGAAGGTTCTAACAGTTGCATGACAGTTTTTTCCTTAACCACAACCTTATTACTAGTTCTAATAGCTAATACTTTACAGATACAAAATGTGAGGTATGAGAAGACATATAACAAAATTAATAAATAACATTACTGCTTCTACCCCTTCCCCATCATGGCTGGGCACGTTGAATAAGAGCGAAGAGTTACTTCTTAGGATTCTCTGAACTAATGGGCAATCTGACCCATGGTATAACACCATTTAAAACACCAAAATATTTTAAAATTTAGCACAGGGAATTATTGGCCAAGAAAAATAGAAAATGTATATCAGTTTTGTAGACAACTGCTTCATTCAGATGTATTGTCAACCAGGTAGATGAGACATTGTGTTTCTGCCTCTGGCCCATTGTAATCACTTGCCCCATTACTATTTCTTACACCCTTGCTACTCAAAGGATGGGCCAGGGACCAAGAGCTTTGGCCTCAACTAGGAGCATACTACAAAGAGAATCTTGGCTAGGGCCATTCTAGACCTATCAAATCAGAACCTATTGTTTCACCAGATCACCAGGCAATTTGTATGAGCATTAAATATTGAGAAGTACTGCCTCACCTGTTGTCTGACTTCATTCCCATACTGTCCGAAGAACTCTCCCTTCCAGGGATATTGAAAGAAATGGTAGGTTTAAGACATGCAGAGAAACAAACTAGAATTTTGGATAGATGGTGGAAGAATAGGTATTATTTTTGGTTATTATCTTCTTTCCCTTCACCTGGCTCTAGTCTCCAGTACAAAGCTATCTGCAGAAGTAAAAAAGAAGCACTGTGGTATCCCCAAGGTAGTGAGAGCATTCACCTGAAATTCCCAAAGGGAACTATACTTTCTGAACTACAGTTGAGTTGACTCTTGAAAAAAGTGGGGGTTAGGTTTTAACCCCCCTGCGCAGTCAAAAATCCTTGTATAACTTCTGCTTCCCCCGAAACTTAACTACTAGTCACTTACTGTTAACTGGTAGCCTTGCCAATAACATAATAATCCATTCACACATGTTTTGTATGATATATGTATTATATACTATATTCTTACAATAAAGTAAGTTAGAAAAATGTTAAGAAAATCATAAGGTGGAGAAAATACATTTACATATTTATTGAAAAAAATCCACTTGTTAAGTGGACCCACACAGTTCAAACCCCTATTGATCCAGGATCAACTGTATTTGTTTCTAAAGCTTGCTTTTACCTATAAGCTGCTAAAATCAAAGTCGCACATTAAACAGCATTTCTCTTTCACATCCCTCTTTTTCCCTCTTTCTTATTTTTTAATTTTTTATTTTTATTTTAGAACACTTCAAGGTTTACAGAAAAGGTGTGGAGACAGCACAGAGGGTTTCCATAGACCTCAAGCCCATCTTTCTTGGTTTCTGACCAGAGTTGTATTTCTCCTTTTACTAGATTGGCAGCGTTTCCTGGCTAAGGAAGCAAAGTTACAGCACCTAACACAAATAGTATTTGATTAAGGCTAATTACAGTGCTGTCACATAAAAGGGGAGAAAAGAAAGCTGGCTTTTTCAACCAGCAATGAAATAACCTGCTGTCTATCTACTGACTTAATAGCTTTAATTGCCAGAACATAATCAAGATCTGGTGAATTTGTTTGAACATATCAGCAGGCACCAAATATTTCAATGAGATCAAGTTGTAGCAATAGTTATTCTCTAACTCGAGCTGAAATTGCTCTGACAAAATGAGTTTTGTAGCCTACAAGACAACACCTGTTGGGAGAGGCCCACTGATAGAATGCTTTGATTTATGAACACTTTGTGGACTAAGAAAGTTATAGATTTAACATGACCACCTTAGGTGAGTGGTTTGATTCTGTGTCTGACTTCTGAGTTTGTATGATGAATCAGGTCAAGGATATATTTACACTTTACTTGGAAACTTATTCTACTTCTTACTTATTGAGAACTTTTTTCTAAAAAAGAAAAAAAACAACAAAACAAAACAAAAGAAACAAACTGGGCATTTCCTTTAACAGACTTTGTACATTTCAGACCATAAGGCAGAGTCACACATGAAACCAACCATTCTTCCGCATTTTATTGTCTCTAACTCTTAGGACTGTAGAGCCAGAAATTAAAGGACATATAAGACTCCCCCTTCAGGAAGCCAGAGCAGGAAGTGAATCTGACTAACAGATGATTTTGAAAAAGGGGCCCCGGATGGGACCTTGCAAGGACAAAGGAGTCTGACTGGTTCCTCCCTCATTTAGATACTCGGTACCTGCTTCAGGATATTCCAATGGAGGGTTGTCTGTTGAGCTTTCTGAAAACAGATGCTCAAGTGAAAAGATCCCTTTTTGTGGAATTGAAAGAATAATTCCTTCCCTATTTAGTAATCATTGAATTCCTCGGAGGAATTCATACTCTTTACAAACTTAGCGCCCCATCAAAACAGTCTCAAAAGAAGGTAAATGTAGATGGCATGTTCAACTTTCAGAAACAGGAAGGTGAAATTTCAGAGGCAAGAAGTAAGAGCTTACTGGCCTCCACTCACTCCCCCGGAGACCACCGCTTAGGGAGGGTGGTCACTGCTAGCTGGCGGGGCTCATCGGGAGGTGACAGATAGTTTGTCACCCTGCACCCACGCCTGTTGCCGGACTGGACTTAATGACAGGCACGCTGAGAAGGCTCCATGAGTCCCACAGAACTACATCCTGCGTCACTCCTGGGGAACTCGTGGAATGAGCTATGAGGACCTGAGTAAAAGGATTTGGGCTGGGGAGGAGGCTCCCCCATTTCTTTTCCTTGCCTTTTTCCCCCAACCAGGATCATTCCAAACTCTTGGCCTCCAGCTTATCCTCACAGGTCCTGACAGGCCGCGGCTCCTGTGAAGCTGTTGAGGGGCTAAGGAAGCTCTTTGCTGCTGGTTTTCAGATGTGCACAAAGCTTAGTATGTCAGAAGGTCCATAGGAAGCAACAGAAAGCTGGGGATTTTGCTTTTCAAGTTCCTGCTGTTAATTTTGTTTTTTTCATCTTCACTGCCTCATCTACTAACTCTGAGGCTTAAGAGGCCCAAAGTCAAGTTTGTCCTAATTTTAAACTTGCCTCTGTGTCTGCCCTGTAATTTTCATTCCGCAGCTTAAATTGGGACGTGTCTCCATAGGTTGGGCTCAGAACATCTTTCTGTGAAGCTTTACCAAACTACATTTAGTAGAGCAGTGGCACTTCAGCATAAAAATCCAGGATTCAGTCTTTGTCAGACCACCATGGGAAGAGCTTTGTCCAATTTAAATTACTTATTGGCTGATTGATTTTAGAGAGAGAGGCACGTGGAGAGAGAAACATCTATTTGTTACTCCAATTATTCATGCATTCATTGGTTGATTCTTATATGTGCCCTGACGGGGATTGAATCTGCAACCTAGGCATATTGGGATGATACTCTAACCAACTGAGCTATCCATCTAAGGCAGAGCTTTGTGCAATTTTAGAAGGTAGTGAGGGAGGAGGGGCAAATGCAGCCGATCAGTCTCTAAAAACAGATGCATTTTAGCAGATGCACACAGACAAACATAGTCATATCCCTTCTTTAACATGATAAAATTTGAGAAATTTTTATTGAGATTGTCTCATTCAGATTCTTTTTCTCTGTATGTGTACTTCCAAGAGTCAAGCTGTGTCTTTTACTATGAAGACCATGTCGCTCCCTCCTTGTCTGTAGGCCCCAGTTGCATATCTTCCTTTCCCCAATGTAGGGCTCTGGAAATGACCTAGGACCACCATGATTTTTCTCTTCCTCTGAGCAGAAGCACAAGGATGTACTTGGATCTCTGTGGTTCTAACGAAATAGACCTCTTTACTTTTCATTTTGGTCGTGCCCACTACAGGCATGGGGTAGGATATACAACATGATCTTAATGAATGGTTTTTCAATTAATTAATGATTATTCATTATAATGTTCTGTGACTCAAGAATTTTCTCACCATTTTATTAATCATGGCTAGTAGCGGCCTTTAAAAGTTCTACTCCCGTTAGAAAAACGGAATATGTATCCTTGCTCTGTATAAATCCGCCTCACAAATAAAAGACAGATTTATATTTGGCTAGGAGCATGGAAGAAATCAGCAGTCATAATCCTAGGTAGTTCTTTCTTCAATAACAGTTCTTTCCCAGATTAGTCCATTATATGGTAGGTAACTTGTTTATTTCCTCCAGGACCTAGAGGGCCTAAGAAACCTCAATGCCTGCCAGTAGCTGAGGCCGAAAAGGCTCACCTGCTCGTGAAAACCACTGCTGGCCTCTTAGTTTTTAACTCCATGATCACAGCCTTCCTTCCTGCCGTGGAGCAGTGGCCCATATGGAGATGTCTTACATCCTGCCCAAGGCGTGTCAGGGACTGTGTGGTGTGGAGGCCCTGAGAATAATTTCAGCCTGAGAGCAACCCCACCACCCTGAGTCCCCATGGATGTGGTCTCCAGACAGCTAGGAAAGGTACATGCTCCGCACCTTCCGTTCCTGCTGAGCACACCCATCTGTGGTTGGTACAGGTAGATGTTAAAAGCTGTGGAGGCTGAGATTTTATCCTACTTACAAGCTACCCAGCTGTAAGTAAGCTGCCTTTTATTAAAATGCTTTAGTTCTTCTGCTGGAAACACATACCAGTGAAACTCATGTGGTTGGAGAGTGGAGGTGGTCACAGCCCGGTGCCCCAAAGACCAGGCTTAGTCCCCCCATGGACTTGTCAGCTCTACCTAGAAAAAAAAATGCTCTCAAGCCTGCGAATTCCAGCCCTTGTCCAGGAGGGCCATCTTACAGAAGTGTGCCACCAGTCTCTGGAGAAATCAACAGGACATTGGATGTGCTGGCATGAAGCCAACACCACTGCAAGGAAAACAGTGCAGGCACAGCTCTGCAGATAATTAGTATCATTGGCATTTATGTGAAGGACAGTGGAGTGTTACTATCTTCGTGGACCTGATACTAGTAGTTTTCCAGACTCCCAAAGGGGTGGGTACTTTAGATACACTGAAAAAAATGGAGGGGGAGCTCTGTTGGCTACAGAAGTAACGCAATCCAAGAATTGAATGTGAAGATAGACATTGATTTGGCTCTGGATTTTCCATGAGGTGACTTTCTTGACATGGGCCCAACGTTGCCAGATCTGGTTTCTTCTGCTCCTCCTCTATGTCGTGCTTAAATGCTACCTCTTCCATGAGCACTCCCAGTCTTCTCCCTGACAGATGAAGTCTTGTCTTCCCCTGAGTAGGGTTGGCCCTCTTTGGCAGTGTAATTTTCTACCGTACATTGTAGCTTTATGTATACACTCTATGTCTCATCTTTCCTGCTAGACTAGAAAGTCCTAGAGAGTAGAAACTCCGCATATTCATTTATGTATTCTCCATATTGCCTTTGGCACATAAATCACACCCAATACATATGCATTGGAAGAATCAATGAGTGAACAGTGACAGAATACAGACATGGGCACAGCCACTCGAGGCTGCCAGTGGAAGTGCCATAGCTAGGCTTTCTCACACACACACCAGGCTCCCAGCAGGTGGAGTGGTCAGAAATACAAAAACAGGAAACAAATGAGGACACTGATCGATGAAGATAGCGTCATTTGACTCCTTCCACTGTGTCCGGTTCTGCTCATAGAATTTTTTCTTTTTCTTTTTCTTTTTTTATCAGGGATGGTATTGTTTGTGGAATTCACTCAGGAAAACTTAGTAATTTTCCAACATAGTTAATATTCAGATATGAAAAATCTCTTACAGTTTAAATGGTGAATAGATGCTAATTTATACATATATACTTATGCTCAGAATGCCTAATTAATGATCTTCTGTGTCAGTCACGGGTATGTTAATGAGCTTCTTCTGCTCCTGTGTCATAATTGCATTGCGCCTCTCTCGCTTAAGGTGGGGAGAACGTCTTAGCTGTGGATTAGCAAATGATGCAAAATAACAACAACAAAACAACTAACAGTTATTTAGTGATTCATAAGTGGAAGTATATGATCATAACAATTTAGATGTAAAGACAGAAAAAAAAAACGTAGTTGGCTACTTTCATAGTAACTCTCCATTTGCTGAGTTTTTGCTTTTTATTTGTTTGTTTGTTTTTTAAGGTAAGGTTTGAGTTATATGCATGACTATCTTTCTTTGGTCTAAACACTGGATTCACCATCTTTTTTACTCTGAGGACAAAAAGGCTCTGTGATAAAGGGAACTCTGTCGATAGGTGTTATCCTGTATCTAAATGTTATATTTCTCAGAACCCAGAAGTGTCCCCTTCTACCTCCCAGAGTCTGTCTTTCACTACCTCTTTAATGTATGGGGGTTTCTTCCCCAAAGCCTTGCATATTTTTCAGCTATAAACCTTCCCACTTTAATCTGGCAGAGTCAGGTTGGATTTGATTCCTAACTTGCCACTTCTTGGCTGTGTTATTTTGGGCAAGTTAATTGACTTCTCTGAGCCTCTATTACTTCAGCTGTAATAGGTAAGAATAGCCATAAGGAATGCGTTCATGTGTCTGAAGCCCACTACAAGGCATGTGGCGGCAATAAGATCCCCCCACCTCCCAAAACCCCCATTTTATTTCTCTTTTTCTAGTCTCCCTCATCAATGCAGTGGTTAAGGCCACAGCATCTGGAGCTGGACTGTCTGGATTTAACTCCTGGTTCTGCCATATTCCCATTGTGTGACCTCAGGCAAGTTCCTCAGCCCCGGATACTGAAATGTCAGTGCTTGGTATTTACCGAGTGCTCCCAAAAAGTCAGCTGTTATTATGTGACAGCCCAGGCAGCTGGCTGAAATGGCCCTCCGCGCATCGGTCTGTGGGTCAGTGTCATCTGCTCGCAGGGTCAGTAAGCCCTTCTCCTGGGTTAGACGCAGGGTGCCTTAGCCCTCTGCCCGGGACAGCAGGGGACACAGACTCCTGTCCTGCTCCCACATCTTGTCTGTGTGGAGGCCATCTCTCCCGTCTCTCCTTCCCTCTGTGGAGAATCTGTCTTCTCTGAGAGGAACGCACGAACCAGTTTGTGCTGCCCTCTGGAATGTGCCCTGCTCGCTCTCTGTTCTCCACCCGGGTGGACACTGGAATGTCCGACCTCTCTGTTCCTCCCGTGCTCTCTCTCCCTCTCCCCCTCTAACGGGCCGTGGGAGGACTGAGGGCTTTGGGCCAAGCCTTTCTTTGGGGGCCTCCATTTTTCCTTTCTTTTTATGCCAGAGGCAAATAGTTGAGTTTGCTTGCTGGAAGTGAGGCTTCTGAAGCCACTCAGCTAGCCCTGACACTTTTAAGATAAATTATTCTGCAAGCAGTATCAGAATTTGACTTCTTCTGATCCTGGTCTATCACTGGAATGTATTGCTTGGCTTTTTAAGCATGACAAAGCAATGAATTCTAGGAACCGACCCCAAATAAGCCGTCAAGTTTAGCCCCTAGAGCAGGGGTGGGCAAACTTTTTGACTCGAGGGCCACAACGGGTTCTTAAACTGGACCGGAGGGCCGGAACAAAAGCATGGATGGAGTGTTTGTGTGAACTAATATAAATTCAAAGTAAACATCATTACATAAAAGGGTACAGTCTTTTTTTTTTTTTTAGTTTTATTCATTTCAAACAGGCCGGATCCGGCCCGCGGGCCGTAGTTTGCCCACGGCTGCCCTAGACTCTCCGACATACCCACAGCGGCAGTGCTGGGACTTCACATCCAGGTCTGTGATTTACAGATTCCAAAATGCTCTCAGGAAAATGCACCAGGTCCTCACCGACCCCTGAAGGGTAGACTTGCCACAAGTTATTATTCCCATTTTATAGTTAAAAACAAACAGAAGCCCAGGAAGCTGAGGGGACTTGTCTCCCAGTTATACAGACCAGAAGTCCAGTGTCCCTGACAGAAACTCAGAGATTAGAAACCAGTAGCTTTGATTAATCAGAAAAGGAAATATTGTAGGGGGGAGAAGGAGTAGTTGGAGGTGGAAGAGTGTCTAGGGGGGATAAATGGTGATGGATAAAAAAATCAGCCCTGGCTGGTTTGCTCAGTGGTTAGAACATTGGCCCACAGACTGAAGGGTCACAGTTTCAATTTTCATCAAGGGCATGTACTGCGGTTGCAGGCTCAATCCCCGGCCTAGTCGGGGCACATGTGGGAGGCAACCAATCGATGTGTTTCTCTCACATCAGTGTTTCCTTCTCTCTGTGTCTCTCCTCTGAAAATCAGTGGGAAACAATAATATCCTTAGGTGAGGATTAACAAGATAAAATAAAATAAAAATATATAAACAAATAATTAAAAATCATAATAAATAAATGGCAATATTATGCTGTAATAACAAATTGCACCCCAACCCCACCTCTTGTTTCACTGGCTGAACACAGCAAATGTTGTCCCTGCTACATTTCCAACTGGAGTCAGAGAAGAAAGGTCAGGAGGCTCTGCTCCACCTAGTCACTCAGGGACCCAGGCTGACAGCCTCCACCGTCTAATGACACTGCCATCTCCACCTGGGACCTCCAGGTTCGCTGCAGCAGCAGGAGACAATGTGGAGAGTGCACACCTGCTCTTTCTCTGCTCGAAGTCCACTGGCCAGACTAGTTGCTGGGCCCCAAACTAACCACGTGGGAGCCTGGGAGGCCTTCCCGTGTGCTCCGAAAGAAAGAGAACCAGCTCTGATGAGACCCGAAGTCTCTCTTGCAGGCTTTTGGGTGGTCCACCAAAAGCACTGTGCCGGACATGGGACCCATTTGGAATTAAGCACTCTTCGTAATAAATATTATTTCATTGGTTTGAAAGGAGAGAAAACAAATTTAACTAGCACCGGATGTGTGCGGTAGTTGCCACAAAGAAAAAGAAGCAGCTTGTCATCACAATAGGTCATGATGACCTTTCCCTATTTGTTTTAGTTCAGCCTCATTGAGGTATAATTAACCAAGAAAGTATAAGATATTTAAACTGCACATCATGATGATTTCATATGCAAATACAGTAGGAAAGGATTCCTCTCATCAAGCTATTAATACAGCCATCACTTCACATATTTAACTTTATTTATTGGACCAGATCTTTAAAAAATTAGAATTTTCTCTGAAAAGTAAACAGAAAACTTATGATTTACATTTACTGATCTTCTCCCTCATCTCCCCAGTCTGCTTTACAGGAACACTTTTAGATTTAAAAAAATCTTCTAATTATCCATTAGAAAAATATCAAAGTTAATTCCGAAGCTATTTTAGAAAACTTCCCAAGTCATTCTAAACAAGTTTTATTAACCACTCAGGTTACTTCCCAGGAAATAAGCATCTAATAGTTTAACCTCTGTGTTTGGATAATTGATGTAGAGAAAAATTGCTATCAGGGACATGAGCAGGTTTGATTCTTGAGTTACATAGACTGCTTGGGTGTGGATGGCCTTCAGTGCAAAAGATTTGAGGACATCCAGAGATAAGGATGGGACCTGTGAGCTGAACATAAACGCTCCAGGTTTATGAGCTGCTAAAGACACTGCTCAAGCAAAGTGAATCTCACGTGCTCCCAGTTCCATGGAGTAACCCGCCACAGAACCAGCTGCTGCCTGGACATTCTTGTGTCTCAGCTGCCCCCTTCTCCAGCCACGGGACTCACCTGCAGAGATACCCTGTGCCTCCTGCTCAGCCCGTGCATTCTGGGAGCAGCCGTATTTGTCACGGAGGGAGGATCCGATGGATGTGAACTCCCTGCTAAATGCATGGCGACACAGCGGACATTCTTACAAGGCTTTCCATGAAAACACCGATATGTTTTCCAACCCCTGTCTCTTAAAATTCAGTATTTTTTATGAAGTGAAGTAGAAAACATAAAATAGCAACCCCAAACATACATGCTAACATTAAGGATCATCATAATTGGCATTTGTATGCTGTGATGTCATTTTGCAGGGAGTTCAGCCATGTTCACAGGCATCCTCTTAGTCTTAGCAACACTTTGAGTTTCAGAGGTCAGATATGTCATTACCTGTATCCCAGGTGCCAGGTAGGCCCGTGGGCTGATGAGAACAGGGTTTCCCAGGTGTGCCTGGGCGGGCATAAGTCAGCAGACGCTTGCTAACAAGATGGTTTTCTAGGCTTCCCCTCAGAATTACAGAATCAAAATCTTCAGGGAAGAGGCCCAGGAATCCTTCTTCTACCAAACACTGTGAGGGACTTGTGATGCCCACACTTAGGAATAACTCAATGCAGCAGAAGGAACAATGCCTCTCAAATTTCAGCCTCCTGTCACCACTGGGAGGGAAGGAACGTCCCTAAGACAGTGAGAAAGTTAACCCCAGGAATTCAGATGCTCTGTGGGAATAGCAGCTACTTCTCCACATCCCTGGAGTTTTCAGGCAAAGTACAGTTTTATGTATTTTTAAATGTCAACACCTTGTACATTGGTTTTCAAAGAAGGCCCTGGGGACTAATCGTAGTGTCTGTAAGCATTCTCCAGGTGGTCCGAGGGCTGGATTCTTTCAGAATTTGTGTTTTTTAAATGTAACTTTTGACTGGGTAAAAAATGCACCAACTATAAAATTCAAAAGGTTAAATACAGTATATGCTGAAAGAGAAATCTCTTTTCCATCCCTCTCTTCCTGTTTCCCAAGGCAACCACTGCCACCATTTTCTTACATTTTAGTGACATCCCAAGCTATATAAGCGTGTATGTGGGCACATGCTTTAAAAAACATTGGCACCCATTCCATGTTTAACATCTCTACCATGTTCACCAGCCATGTCATGGTATCTAATTAACTTGATACTTTTCCTCTGATATCACTTATTGATTTTGTGCAGTCAAAATAACTTTCGTGATAGTGAAACTCTGAAATCCCCAATGGCTATTCAGTGTAAGTTTATTTCCCTGGTGCAACAGTCCAGTGTGGGCCTTGGTTGGACAAGCAACCAGCTCCTTCCATCCTGAAGTTCCTCCCTGGATGAAACCAGCTGGCAGATGGAAAAGAGGGAGCCTGGAGGATCATGGAGCATCTCCCTGGAGGTTTTTATGGGTCAGCCCTGGAAACGGCAAGCATCATGTCTGCCCACATTCTTTTGTTAGGAACTAAGTCATCTCTCCCCATCTAGATACAAGGAGGGCTGGGAAATGTTGTTCTTGACTGGACAACTACTTACCAGTATCAAACCCACTAAGTCAAAGGGTTCACACATCCATGGTGGAGAGCTAGCCACTCAGCCATAGTTTTCATCCCCAAATGCACCTGGATCTTCTTTTTTGACAGTAGGTGGGCACATGGAAGTACAGTAGGGGATTTGGTAGGGGTTTTTATACCACAGAGGAGGCCTGGGAGGGTTTGAGAACCACTACTTTATATAAGAGGCCACAGATTTTTTTTTTTTTTTTTTTTTTTTTTTTTTTTTTTTTTTTTTTTTTTTTGCCTATGCTAGTCTCTGAGCCCAGGTCCCAAAACTGCAGGTGTCTTTGGACAGAGAGACCCACTGCCTACCTGATCACTTTACTTATTTGACCTCCTCCAACCAAATGACTTCCCTATTATCTAACCCAAGTAGAGCCCGTAATAGCAGCATTTCAGAATCCCCAATTCCCAGTCTGCCTATAAAACATTATAGCGATTTTATAATAGCCCTTTCCAAGCTTGAATTCCTCTCTGCTTCTCTCTCTGTCTCTCTCAGAGTGTCTCTGTCTGTCTGTCTGTTTGTCTGTCTTCCTCAGTTAGACTCAGACTTGCTACCCAGTAATTTTCTGGCATCCTTTTACTTTACAAAACTTCTCCTTTGTTGCTGGAGAAAAAAAAATGAATACAAATAAATCAACCATATAAAGGACTTACAAGTTAACTGTTGGAAAGGGAGAAGTTTGTAAAACTGCCCAAAAGTAGAGGCCTGACCTGCCTCCCTCTCCAGTACCAGCAGCAGCAGGGAAGGGAGCCTAGCATTGTAGGGAGACTGGCTCCCTCCTCCACGGCTCTGCATGCGTCAGCCCCCAAAATAGAAACACTGGGAGGCAGCCGGGTGGCAAGGAAGAGCAGAAGGAGGTGAGCTGCTGCCATTCCCCGCCATCCGGGCCTCTGTGAGCCATCCCGAGGCCTCACTGGGGGACCTCGGGGAAGCCGGGAGGAGAGAAGCCTCGCGTCGCCCTGACATTTCTGCATCTGTTTTCTCTTCCTTGCTGGTTTGCATGGACTCTGTGGTCACTGTTCTCCATGTCAGCACATTCAAAATTGCTGACTGTAAACAGTGAAGGCGGCATGCCTGCTACTGAAGAAGCCGCAAGGAAAACAGCTTTGGGCCACAGTGTATTTTCTCGGTTGACACAGTCCTGGCTCCCAGCACAGGCTCCTTACAAAGTACAGGGCTCGGTGGTTTGGGTGGGATGGAGAGAGAGAGAGAGAAAGGAGGAGGAGGGGAGGAAAAGAGGAGGCTCGGCTTGGTGAGATCTTAAGGAAACAAATGTTGGTTTTCTATTGGGTCCTTTCTTCGGGAGCTGGCCTAGAAAAGGAATTCCAACAGCTGAACAGAGAGGATTGCCGGCAAGCGAAATGAAGTTCTAACAACCAACCCCACATGCAGATGGCAGTTAGGAGCATTAGGACTGAGGTGGCTGTCCGAGATTGTGGGAGGAAGTGGTCGCCGCAGCGCCACTGTGAACCAAATTGCCTCTCCCAGTCCCTCAGGCTGGCCCAGAGCATGGAAAGCTGCAGTGGCGGGCTGGCTGGACCTGGCGCTGGGCAGCAGCAGGTCTCTGGGGCCCATCAGGGGACTTCCATAGGCCAGCGTGTGTGTCTCTGTAGCCTGTCAAACCACAACCATTCACAGAGGGCATGTAGTTTTGAGTCAATGCCATGAAACCAGGGAGAGTGCGTTACATGTTTTCAGGAAGTTTGCTAGGCCCTATATTACTACATAAAGTAGCCAGCTTCATCTTTTCTTACAAGGACTACAATGAGCCCTGGCCATTGACAGATTCAAATCCCCGTCAGGGTACATACCCAGGTTGCTGGTTCCATCCCCATTCAGGTGATGTATGAGAGGCAACTGATATCTCTCTCTCTCTCTCTCTCTCTCTCTCTCTCTCTCTCTCTCTCTCTCTCCTTTCTCTCTTTCCCTTCCTCTCTATCAATCAATAAAAACATCCTTGGGTGGGGATTTTTTTTTTTAAAAAAAAAGAACTACAACCAGAAATCAGAATGGGGACTTGACCTAGTAACATTCAGGACTCTTTACTGGGAGTCTCCTGTGTGAAAGGTGATAGAGGTGGGGTTCTGGGGTGTATTCTCCAAAGAAAAAGAACCAATAGGAGAAATGTATATGTGTGCTATATATACCAATGGTGTGTGTGTAGAGCAGGCCAGCAGCTGGAAATTCAGTCAATGTTGCCGTCTTGGGTCCGAAAGCTAAAGGCTGGACACTCAGACAGGGTTTCTATGTTGCAGCCTTAAGACAAAATTACTTCTTCAGGAAACCTCAGTCTTTGCTCTTAAGGCCTTCAAGTGATTGGATGAGGCTCAGCACGTTAAGGAGGGTAGTCTGCTTTGCTCAAAGTTGCTGATATAAAAATCACATCTAAAAAAGTACATCTGGACTTGTGTTTGACCAAGGTACTGTGCACCATAGCCTGGCCAGGTTGATATGTATCAAACCCCAGCTCTGACACCACCGGCACGTGGTTTAACCTACCTGTGCCTCAGTGTCCTCACTCCTACAGTGGGAATGACAGGAACCATTTCGACCTCCTAGGGCTCTTGTGAGGGTTAAGTGTATTAACTCTGTAAGTGTCTATACATAGTGCCATATAAGTGATGGTCTAGAATGATCACTTCCTGGGAATATGAAGAGATAAAGCGTCAGTAGAGGATTGAGATGGTTGGAAAAAGTTTTTAGACATAGCTTATACGTTAGAACTTTGGAATAGTTAAGTCCATATTTGAGACCACTTTAGTGTTGTCCTTTAGGGCAGCAGTCACCCTTTCGTACTTCACTGACCACCAGTGGTCCGCGGACCACCGGGAGGTGACCGCTGCTTTAGGGATTTCCGTTCACAATCCTCTTAGATGAATTGAATCCAAGACAGAGCCTCCCTGAGGTAAACTGCCTTCCGTACTGTCATTAACAGTGCTGTGGAGAACTCCAGGGTATTATAATGAGCTAGTATACCTATGCATGGTAAATGTCTTGGAAGCAGTTTCCTGATGAGCAAAGAGCAGATGTGACAATGACCAGGGCCTAATTGCCCAAGAGGAAGTTAAATATAGTATTGAGTCCTTTTCTAAGCAGCTACTTGAAAGCCGAAGTATTTTCTCTCAATGCCCATCAGTTGTTCTGAACGGCCAGATGAAGTGTAGGGGTCGGGAGAGTAGAAGGCGTGTTTGGGAGTGTGTTTGCTTCCTGCACATCTAATTTATTGTGTTCAGTTGTGAGTGTTTTTATGTAGGTTTTGATATTTGTCCATGACTTTTTGGTGTAGAGTGATGCCTTTTTTTGCTCTGAAAATCCTGATGAAAAATAACACTGCGATCTTCTATGTGTCATGCACCCTATTAAATGCGTTCCATGTATGATCACATGTAACTTCAGACTCCTCCAGCGAAGTAGGTGCCATTACTATCCCTACTTCCCACTTGAAGAAACTGGGGCTTAGAGAGGTCAGCTTGCTCCAGGTTCACGCCAGATAGCTGGACTCAAGGTGGCAGGGGTACAAAAGCTCCAGCACCTCACTGCTACCCCCTCGTGTTCTTGAAGTCCCACAAATTAAAATCAGCCCTACCTCCTGCTAGTGCTGGGAGGTGTTTTGCAAGGTGTGGGTTGAGCTGCTCTTGGGTCTATAATTATTTTATTAAATAGTACTGAGTCCAATCTGGCGTGATGGAAAATTTTCATTTTCGTGCCAGTGTTGTTAGTATTTCACTGAACCCGTGTATGGGTTCCTGCCATGGTTACGTTTCTTCTCTGGAGGCGATCTGGGACAGCCCTGTAGGACGCTGAGACCTAGGAATTGGATAGCTCTCCATGTCCATTTAGCAAACGTCACTTCCCTGCCTGGAGAGCAAGAAGGAAATGCCATTTAAATAGCAGGTTAGAGCTAGAGGCAGGACAAGGCAGGGATAAGATTTACCAGAGATGTTAAAGTCTCCACTCCCAACAAAAAATTAAAGCAGGACAATTTTCATATCTGCTGTGTACTTATTTTCAGAAAGGGTGATTATTTTATGCAAAGAAGACACTGCCGTATCAATGACTAAAGTTAAAAAACAATCAGAGAGGTAGTACAGCAGAGGTCCTCAAACTTTTTAAACAGGGGGCCAGTTCACTGTCCCTCAGACCATTGGAGGGCCGGACTATAGTTTAAAAAAAAACTAGTCGCCTGATAAGCAACAGGCAGCAGCGGCAAAAACACCCGGCGGGCCGGATAAATGTTTTCGACGGTCCGCATGTTGCCCGCGGGCCGTAGTTTGAGGGCCCCTGTGGTACAGTGCGGAGAGTCTTCCTCTATATTTAGAATCAAACTTTGTGTTTTTACCGTCAGGATGTGAGCTTAATTATAGCATGTTGCAAACGTTGCTTTTGTAAAGGGTGTGTGTGTGTGTGTGTTGTGTGTGTTGTGTGTGGCTTACTTTGCCTGGAAAAGTTCAGGTGCTATTTTTTTCTTTGTGAAACATCAGGAGGGGTTGATGGAAGGTACTTGGAGAAGTACAGTATTTCTTGACCCTCAGTGAACTGATAAGCAACTGATGTCAGGAAGCATGTTTTATTGCTCTGTTTTAGCTCTCACCATACTACTTAGTGATATTTATTGAATAAAACCAGGGATGTCAACTGGGCTATTTAGAAGGCTTTCATTTTTTATTTTTACTTAAATAATGCACTAATTCTACTAGAAACATATTTTTTAACCTACTGGAAATAAATGTTTTCTGACATGGAAACTTATACTTTAAAAATTCTGTATTTTTTCATTCTGTTATCCTCGGAATTAGCAGTTATGTATTTGGTATGGTTGTTTCTTGACTATTCAGGGATTATCTTTGTGTGTGTGTACATATCATGTATGTTTAGCATCGAAAAAAATTATTGTATTGAGATTATTCACATTGTCAGGCTCATTACACAGACTGAAAGCACTTGATTCTAGCCTTAAGTCCTTCATATCAACCATGAAAATTGGCTCAAACCCACGTTCCCTGAGTCTGAAAGAATCTGCCTGGATGGTTTGTCTAGAAAATTAATAAACCCCACCTCACCCTTAAAAACCCCTTTTAATACGAATCTGACGCATATATTATTATCTTTAGCTTCCAAATATAAGATTTTACCACACCTTTCATGGAAAGTTTTCAATATTATGGATATTGAATGATTAATTCAAAAGAAATAAAGGTGACATGATTTCCTAAGAAAGATGAAAACATTTACAAGCTCACATTTGGGGGGGGGGGTGTTCACGTGGTTTCCTCGGTATTTTCCGTTCTGATTCCACCATCATACCATTTGGGGCAACTTAACATTTTCTCATTAGAAGATGTCTGGTGCTAAAATAGAATGTAGTTAATCAGGGCTGAGGAGATGTGTGGTGCATACACTTATTAGGGAACAAACCACTGGCTCCTTACAACCGCTATTAATTCCCAGGCAACACCCCGCACTTTTTGTCTGTGTCATACAGCATCTTACTGAAAACCACTGCCTGAGTACATGCCTTGGTATGATGTACATGGATAGGTAGATGAAACTGCACTGGAAAAGTCATGATCTGGAGGAATTCGTATGTTTCCAAAATTTAAATAAACTTTAGATTCAGTCTTATTAGCTGTGGGGGGAAATATGTCTGGACATTTATTAAATTATCTAGTATCAGGCTGTCTAAATTCAGTGTAACAATTTGTGAAGGTAGTTGAAAGTTAACATGATGATTCGTTAATATCTCATCTTCATGCAATTAAAAATTTGACTTTAAATGATATCTGAAAGACTACAGGGGTGTTGTAAAATATGGGGGTGGACAAAGGTAGGTTTATAGGGCTACTACAAACAAATAATACAAGAATCCATAATAATACAAGAATAAACTGTGTTTCGCAGACTCACAACTGTAAACCTACTTTTGCCCACCCCTGTATGCTGTCTTGTCTGTGATTGGATTTTGGCTGTTAAAAAAAGAGGAATTGGCATCCAGCAGTCATCAATCCATAAACCAAGTATGAAACTTCATGCTTAAGGATAAATCTTTTTAAAAGTGTATCTGAAAGTTTTAGACCAAGTCACATCCCTGTATGGCTGGAAGTCATTTAAACATCTGAATTCATCAGGAGCAAGTGAAATGATAATTCAAATAATCTGAAGGAATACAAAAGGTTATTTACTTTGGAATAATTCAGTCGTCATAAAAAAAATGAAAATTTAAAAGCAGGGAAGCTCATCTCTCTTTAATAGCCATGCAAATGAGAAGGAACAAAGGAGGCCTGGGCTGGGCGCATGCAGCCGCTAGAGCAGACCTGGATCAGAACTCCGTGGGTGCCTCTACCGGGCCCAGGCAGGGGCTGGTGGAGGGACCTTCCTTTTTAAAAGTTTGTCTTCGGGCCTGCGACCTAAGCATCTAAGTGCCATGTTGTATTTGAGACTTTTTATAGTAGATAATCCACAGGTGGTGGCTCTTTAGCATATGAGATCTGCTATTGCAAGAAGATCTCCACTGTACATATTCTAAACAAGTAAATCACACACAGTCAGTGTGGACATTGAATCCAGTCTATACACATCTACTCCTGGTCCTAGTTCTTTCTGTTTGGGTTTTAGGTCACAGGATACTCTGCTTAATCACTTGGATCCAGAGCTGGTCTTTCCTTAGAATTCCAGGAATGCCACAATTAGGCTCATCTCCTTAAGCTCCAAACCATCCATCCTCCTTGCCCATCCCCCAGAGCCAACCTCCCACCCCAAGACTTACATTACCTTGGCTTCCCATTCTTCCCTGGTACTCAGTTTGTCCCTTCTCTACTTATTGTCTGCATTTTCAAAGCATGGACCTTTTACTTTTCCAGCCCCTGGCACTTTGTGACCTCTCTCCAGGGGCCGTCAATCCTGGGTCCTCTTTATTCTTTTCCTCCATCCCCCTGGCTTCTCCAATCTGTTCTTTTACCTCCAATGGGCTGTAATGGCTATAAACCTTTTTTTTTTCCTCTAAGGGAAGAAGCTTTCTACCCTTTACTGTTAAGTGATTGGGGGGGGCAAGGTCCTATTCAAAACAACCCATTGTTGTAAGTTTACTTTTATTTTGGAAGAATCTTTTTATTTAAGTAAAACATCCTTTTTATTTTTTGTCAGCACTTCATTTCACCTTATAAATAATTTTTTATTTTTATATTTTGGTTAAAAAATTATATGTGTTTCTTTGGAGAAAGAGATCAAACTGCAAATGCATTTACATAAACATCTTACCTTGGCAAAATTTAATATCAGTGATTTTGAGGTATGATGGCTGTTCTTCTAATACAGCAGAGCAGAAAATGTTGCCCAGATTAACCTGTCAAATGGAAAATATTTTGTCTCTTTGTGACTTCACAGATATCTGCTTTATTTAGCTTCAAGGAAAAAAATAACCAAATCGTGATTCAGTTTTCTAATGTAACTGTGCCAACATGTGTTTCTATGTCATTTACACGTAAAACCTGTACCTTCTTTACATGGGAAAGCTATAAACCTGAGTTGTTTGTAATTAATATTAGGAATCTATACAACAGGGGCATACCTTGGTAAGAAAAAAAAATAATGAAATTGTATTTTCTTGAAATGAAATTGAAGTCACCTTTCTGATGAGTGTTTTAAGTAAGATAGAGTCTATGACAAAGAGGGCCCAATGACCTCACGCATAGTCGTGGAGCGGCTCCCAAAGGAGATGTCAGCTCTGGCTCTTCTGGACAGTGTCATGTCACAGGGAACATCAGTAATCACAAACCCTCCTGGGCACAGTACGTTTGCAGCAAGGAGAGGATGGGGAATAGGAAGGGTGAGTGGGCATGGCCTCTGAAACCCAGCGTGGCTGTTCAAGGGTGGGATGAAAGCCCTTGGGGAGTGCTTTCCTTGGTCTTATGCCACTTTGCTTTGGGGCTTAAGGTTTTTAATGCGAAGTAAGAGAGGATTGTGTAGTTCATCCCATTATGTGAAATTATGGGGCATATTAGACAAAACGTCCCAGAGCTTGACCATTGCTCTGTGTCTTGCCCCTAGTGGGGTTCAGCATATAGCAACCCTGTAAACACGCACACAACACATGCTTACTCATATACCTGACATATGCACACACTAGGGCACAGGCCTTAGTTGACAGTTTCATTAGTATTATTCTTTCTGCCCCAGAATCTTCCCCCAACCACTCACAAAAGAAAACTCCAATACCACACCACCTCCAACATCAACAATATAACAAGTTATGATTACCCTTATTTTGTGCATCAGAATTAAGCTACAGCATGAGAAAACTGGGGAGAAAACTTCTTAACAAACACAATGCTAGTACTGTTGAAAATTTTATAACTAATACATCGAACTACCTCTGTGAGTTGATAGTTTTGTTTCAGAAACTTACAATAATACATTCTCATGAGTCCTCTGGTTATTTTGCAGGATCTACATAGTACTGTAGGAAGACCAAAGATTAAGCACAAATAGTGACTTAAGCTAGAAAACTACACCCTGAAAAGGATTTTCAAAGATAGCATAAATATAATGTATTACCAAATTCTGTAATGCTGGCAGCATATGTTGCCACTAATACACGGCTAAATCTAGAAATAGAAAACAAAATAAAAAAGCCAGCATGTCTTCATGGCAACTAAGAGTATTATGTCATCATAATGAAATCCTAGACCAAATCTACAAAGTAGGGGCGGAGAATGTGTAAATTTATGATGGTAATTGAACTAACACAAACGTGACATCCAACCCACTCATCAGCATCACTCATGATCTATATTTAACATCGATTACAGGACAATATCATTAATAACAAAGTCTGAGAATTGAGCTACCTCCCAAGTTACACAAGTAAATCGCAGTGAACAGCAGCTCCCTCGTATTACTTCTCTGTGTGCTGGGGCATGGCAGAAATGGAGACTGCGCTGCACTGTACTCGTAAAGGGAAGGGTGATGTGCCAGGCATTGCATCGTGTGTCATGTGATGAGGGTGTAGTCATGCCACCCATGGCAGGAACTCGGAAAGCCAGTGAGCCGGGGAGAAGCCAAGCGAATCCCCTCGGAGGCAGCCAGGTTTGAAGATGAGTGTAAGAGCTCATTCACGAGGCGGCTAACACTGATTTAGGGAAACAATTTGCTTCATTTCTCAGCCGACTTTCTTTGGCCTGGTCTAAATCACACCGCGTGCCATTTATTGAGTGCGCCCTCTACTCCAGGTGATTTACCCGTGTTACTGCCCCAGTTTATTCTCATAGAACTGAGGGATTATTATCCCTTTGTGCAAGTGAGGAGACCAAGGCTCAAGTTAAGCACCTTGCTCAAAGTCACGCAGCCGCAGCCCGGGAGTAAGGACGTGCAGATTCCAGCCATTCTCTACTCTAGGTGCCCTGGGGAAATCTTTAGACATTGCTACAGACTGAGTGTTTGTATCCCCTCAGAATTCGTGTTGAAACTAAACTCCCAAGGTGATGGTATTAGAAGGCGGGGCCTTTGGGGGATGATTAGGGGATTAGCGCCCTTAGAAAATCAGTTAAGAAAGCTCCCTGGCCACTTCCACCATGTGAGGCTGTTCTAAGAAATCTGCAGCCTAGAAGCGGGCCCTCACTGACCACTCTGGCGCTGAGACCTCGGACTTGCAACCTCCAGACCTGTGACAGACTTGTTGTTTATAAGCCACTTAGTCTTTGGTGTTTTGTTATAGCAGCCTGAAGGCACTGGGACCCATATTGTGCAGGGGTGACACAGATTGAGGTGGATGCTTATGGAGAAAACAAACTCACCAAATACAAGTGAAGGTAGTTCCTGACAAGTTAAATGAAGCAACCACCAAAGCAGTGTTAGCAGTTGGGCAGTGGAAGGGCAGGGAGGGGAAGGTGTAAGGATGCACCTAAAAAGAATGCAAAAGAGCTACTGCAGGTTGGGAAAATAGAGCACAAACAAATGGTATAGCACATAGAAGTACATTCCATTTTGACACATAATTGTGATAGCCTGCTATGCAGAGGATCTCTACTGGTGCCTGTTTAATGTATTAAGAGCTGTCATTCGAGATGTTAACAAAGAATATCACTTGAAGACTAGGTGGAGCTTGGCCAGTGGTGAGGGAGGCTGGGATGGGGATTAGAATGAAAAGGACGTTCTGCACACCGAGGTCAGTAGGCAGAAAGGCACATGATGGGAATACCAGGGGGTGCCTAGAGGATTGGGTCGAAGGTTGGGAGCCAGGCTGACCAGCTCTTGGAGAACCTGGAACACCATGCCTAGAAGTTTGGACTTGACTCAGTTAGCCACGGGGAGCCAGGGGAGGTGTCTGAGCAACTTGATATCTGGAATTGTGTGTTAGAATGATAACTCTGAAGCCTGTCAAGAATGAAGAGAAATATTTACAAAGCTTTTGCAATAATAGTTTATATAAGAGGTAAGGAGGCCTCAAGCAAGTCTCTGGCAGCAAAAAAGGAAGACACACATACAAGAGACATCATTGAAGAGGTAGCATCAGCCGAGAGGTGGAGAGTGAAGACGAGCAAGGAATGAGTGAGGCAGCCCTGGGTCTTCTTGAGTCAAGGTACCGCGTGTTCCAGGAGGCTTCATGGAATACAGACCCGAGAGGCCACTCGTCACAGTGTGCAGGGTGAGGAAGCATTTTTGGTAACAGACCCTTCTTTAGGCCTATATACATCAAGGTCATAAAGGATTATTAGTGGAATTGTGATAGGGAAAGATAATCAATGTACTACATGTTGTATGCATTGGGTTTGTGTATGTCCAAAGGTGTTTGCGTTCTGGGTGGGCGCTGTGACTACTATTGGCTGTACAGTAAAATTGGTCTCATTATTTTAATTGCAATACATATATCTTTAAAATATATCTTTCACATACAGATACATTAACATATTACTTACTATAAGTATATATTAAATACAGCTTTGATGTGTATAAAATATCTCATATATTTCAAGTCATGGAGGCCACCAAGTAAAGATGGCCTAGGTAACTTGAATTATTCAGTTTTGTTTTAATGTAGAATTTTATCTGGGTTTCTTGTGTAACCCTTGAGGCAAAATGAAACTGTGCCAATAATTCACAATGCAGCAGGCTATTAAAATATCCCCTTTCATAACCATCACCACTCCATTCCCCAACCATATCATGGCTCATCCCCTAAGCACTGTTATTATATATATATATGCTAATGTCATGTGGACGGATGCTAATGTCATATGGACGGATGTATTAGAACACTGTTATACTTTCTGACTTTCCAATCTAGAGCTGGCTTGAATGGTATAAGAAGCCTTACTAACTGATAAGGTTCGGGCTTTTGTTTGCCTCCAACTGGCTTTGTGACCCTGAACAAATCACTTTATGATTCTAGAGGTGAGTGTTCTTTTCTGTGAACAGATGGAGTTTGACTAGGTGGTCACCAGGGTCTCCCCGACCTGTAAGATACTCTTAGTTGTAAAATACTCCTCCTGGAAGACTTAGCACTCCTATTCCCATCTCTCCCAATCTCTAGTATTGAGCACCTACCCAGGGACTAAGGGCAGTTCAAAATGTTTGCTATTATACTTTCAGAATATGTCACTGCCTGTCCTTTAGCACCTCTTGGCCTTGGGGACCACACATAGCTCTTGATGACCATACTCTGTAGGGATCCAAGAGTGCACACACTGGCACGGAAGGCAGGCGAGAGTGGGGAGGAGCACCGTGTGTGCGGTATCTGACCCAGCAGAGAACCACTAAAATCAGTGTTTGTCTCCCTAACCTAAGAGTCCAGCAGGGGCATCGCAGTGGAGTCTGTACATCTTGTTTGTTTGTTTTTTAATATATTTTATTGATTTTTTACAGAGAGGAAGGGAGAGAGATAGAGAGTTAGAAACATCGATGAGAGAGAAACATCGATCAGCTGCCTCCTGCACATCTACTGGGGATGTGCCCGCAACCCAGGTACATGCCCTTGACCGGAATCGAACCTGGGACCTTTCAGTCCGCAGGCCGACGCTCTATCCACTGAGCCAAACAGGTTTCGGCGGAGTCTGTACATCTTGATCCTTCTGCTTTGTGAAATGTTGAAGTCTGGGGAAATTGCATGAAGGCAGGAGAGGTGTGATTTATGGAGGCCGCTCTCCTAAATGCATAAGCAGGAAGCACGTCCATGTGCAGAGGAACCTAGGAAAAAAAAAGAGACGTGTTAGAAAAGGACCAAGATGGAGAAAAGAAAAGGAAATTGACCAAGAACCTAGAGGAGTGGCTGGCGAAAAGTTGAGTTCTGCTGGGGTTGCCTTTGAGGTTAAGTAATAAAAATGTCCCTTGATGGAGCATTGTCTGGAGCAGATTTCTGTCATTAACCCATAATTCACTTTAAATGGTCACCGACATGAATCCTGTGCTGTTGTGTTGCTGCAGGTTACATCTATGAATGAGGTTAAGCATAAAATATTTAGTTCTAGGAAACAGGAGTGCAATAATTACATTCCACAAGGGACAAAATCTGATGAAATTAGGCGGATTTAATTCAGTGCTGAAAAGTATCTCCACAAAGCTTTTTGATTGTATCTTTTAAAAAATGTTGCTAGCTAGAAATACTCGTTGGCAAATAGCACAACAGCCTCTCTCTTTCTCTATTGTTCTCTTTGTTTAAAAACAAAAATTAAGACAAGTGTTTGCTGACTTATTTTTGGATAAGAATGCGATTCAGTTGTTTGACACCTGGTGGAAACCTGATCGTCCCTTGCTTTCATCAAACGATAGAGGAGACCCCTGGCTCCTAAATCCAGCTTCTTCGCTCTTGGGAGCAAGATGAGTTTCCAATGTTTTTAGTTGTTGAAAAACCCTACTGAAGTCATGGTTTAACAGAACTTCCTTTCAGGGGGTCACTTTTTTATTTTAATATAGTTTTATTGATTTCAGAGAGGAAGGGGGGGAGAGAGAGAGAGAGAGAGAGAGAGAGAGAGAGAGAGAAACATCGATGATGAGAGAGAATCAATGGGCTGCCTCCTACACACCCCTACTGGGTTTCAAACCCTCAACCTGGGTATGTGCCCTGACCAGGAATTGAACCGTGACCTCCTGGTTCATAGGTCGACACTCAACCACTGAACCACTCCAGTTGGGGTGAGGGTCACTTTTTAAAACTACTCAAGTGGCATTGTTGGGGGTGGGAGGACAAGTAAAGAGAAGGAGGCGGGAGTGAACAAAGATATCTTTAATTTTTTTCAATTTTTCTTTTAAAACAATAAAAAACACACCCACCAAATAAAGAACGAACCTAGGAGAGCTGAAGCATTGAGAATGAATGTTAGATTAAGGAAGCGCCCGTTTCCTCGGGAAGAAGCAGCCCCAGTATTGGAGGTGATAGATTTATGATTTTACCAGAGCAGAGCAGGCCAGGGAATGAGGGCCTATTAGCAAGATATTGCCGAAATCGCTTTTGCTTGCAGAACGGGAAGCTTCCTGAGTATTGTTTGTTGAATATATGTTTATTGCTTAAATCCATTCCACATATGTTATTTATTTATAACTTTAAAGATAATTTGATATGCAAAACCTCCTCTGCTGAAATGTGGGTATTAATTTCCAAGCATCATTTACTGTACTTATGGCTGATGTATTGTTATGAGTCAGAACTAATAAACTTGTAAGGATTAATAGAATATTGGTCTGAAAAAAAAGAAGGCTCTTTCTGGTTGCCATGTAACTGCATCTGCCGGGAAGGCTGGATGACATGAGAAGGCGGCTGGGCTCGGTGTGCTGCTCAGGGGCAGCGGGGGGAAACAGGAAAGAGGGTGATTAATACCCTCTAATTGAGTGGATATTGGCAGTGGTACGTTGCCCAGGACATGAAGTGGCTGGCAAAGCAGAGATCTGCTCATCATGGTTGTAGTCGCACAGAAGGGCCTGTTCTGTAGATCGGGTCAGGTGATGCTAAGGAAACCTGGCTTTGTTGAAACAAACTGGGCACAAGATTCAACAAGCAGAAAATTGCTCTGTGCCTTCGGTTTATTTTCTCTCTGCGGATCAAGAATCCTTGCCCTCCACGTTTGTTACCAAGGGTGGTCAGGGCAAAGAGATTTAGAAAAACAGCAGCAGCCGCCCCCCAGGTTTCCTTGGCATTTCAGGAAGAAAGCGTGGAGTGGAGTTTGTTTTTTCCCTACCCCTGAGGATACATCCTCTTTGGAAGCTGACCTCCCTTAGCTACATCCAGGCTTCTAACTTCGGGGGGAGAGAGCCCCGTGGTTCATATTTATCCTTTGACGGAAGTAGAAACAGGGGAGTGGAAGAGCACCACGTCGACTTCCTCTCCCTCGTTCAGAGTGTGATAGGATCTGCCTTCTGGAGAATGACATCACAGCCGAAAACTCGGTTCATGAGTTTTTTACTTGTGAATCTGTATTTCCAGATGAGAGAAAAGAATCTCCATACGTTTTCACCCACCCTCATTTTCCAATTTATTCTGCTCCATTTCCTCCCTGCGTTGCCCCCAACATACACTCTTGCACACACACTGACAGTCACGCACACTCACAGCATATCCCCACTCTCTCTCTCACACCGTCGCTGGGTTCCCCCTCCCTGCTGTGTGAACACTTGTTTTCCAACAGAGCTCCAGGCTGACCTCAGGAAGCAAAGACTGCGCTGGGTTAAGAGCTGCCTGTTACTGTAATCGTGTATTAGACCTGGGGTTTGATTGGCCAAATGGGACTAAGTAGATATTTAGCAGGCAGACGCTGTCCTGACCGTGAACGTCAGAGGAGGATGACAGACTCCACCACCGGCCGCTGGCGTGGGCCCACCGATGCCGCAGCCACCCTGGAACCTCACCCACTAGCGGCACCTCGGTCCTGAGGACCCCAGACAAAGACCCTTTGTGGTCCTGTAGGTGAAAGTACAGACCTATGTAAGCAAATTCACATTTGTACAATGAAAGGCCATCAGTGTAAGCTGTATTATGTGTTGGATGTCTCCCCCTCTCGCCCCCTGCTACAAACACACTCCCCAGAGCCCCGTTCCTTAGCTCCTATTATAGGAAGATGTTTGGGTGTTTTAGTTAATCTCCAGCAGCAAGCTCCAGAGTAAGGAACAGCGACATACTCGCTTTAAGGCAAAAGCAAAGGATGCCTGTGTGCTGGCAACAAGCCAACAAGGGAATCTCTAGGGGCAAACCACGCCTTCTCAAGGGTCATAGAGACCATCTGTTATCTGTCCTGTGTGTGTCTATGTCTATATCTCTTTCTCGTTTTTTCCTCCCTCCCTCCTTCTATCCTTTCTTTCTTTCTCTTTCAACACACCTGTTTCCTCATAGTCATTTCTTTGTAACTCAACGCCCAGCCCCTGGTTTCTCTGAGCCCCTGTCTTTCCAGTCCTGCTGCCACTGCGAACTGCATCTGTCTCTCCATGTTCCCCGTGCATTTCCCAGGGTCGGAAGCGATGGAACAAGCTCATCTCTCAAGCCGGCCTCTCATACAGAGACCAAGGCTTCCCCTGGACCAGGTGCTCATCCCTGGACCAATCAGCTATAACCAAAGGGAGATGGCCTCATTTCCCTTAAAATGGGAGTATGGAAGATCAACACTGCTGCTGATAGAGTTTGAAACTAGATTAGTTCTATGAGTTTCATGTTATCTTTTCGATCGCCAGGCATGCAAACCTTTTAAAGGGACTTTTGGTAGCATATTTCTGGAAGGAAAGATTAATAGTTGACTACACTTACTCGAAATTTATGATGATTTAACTTTCCTTGGCCTAGCAAAGATTTGGTTCTAAAATAGTGTCTATTAATATTGAAATAAATGATTTGGAAGGTATATTTAAAACTCTTAACAAGCTATGTTTCAGCTCCCCTCAAGCACTTCAGAAGCTTGCATTTATAGGTAAACAATCAATATGCTAATTACAAATGTCTTATCTATTTATTTCAGCATTTAACTAACTCCAAGTCCCTGTTAACTAAGCAACATTTTGTTAGCCTTCACTTGAGATATTGTGCAATCCTGAGATCAATGGCTTTTTAAAAGTATTTTATACAGTAATTTATTCTTCCCACATGATGGACTTTTTCCATTTCCAGTCAGTCTGAATTAGAGGGAAATATCAAAAAATTCCAAGATATAAAAAAATTAACATAAAAAACTCTAAACCAGTAAGGAACTAATATGGGGTAAATTAATCAATGAAAATCTGAGCATTGGTACAGGGGGGTATATGGGAAATCTCTGTGTCTTTGCTGTAAACCTAAACTGCTTTAAAGTAATAGAGTTTTAATATCTTTTTAAATCAAACAAAAAAATCTGAGCAAAAGAGACAGTGCCCTGATGAGACAGTAATAACTGAACACATGATATTTTTCTAACATAAATTTGATCAAAGACGGGTAGTTAAAAACACTATTCAAAGTTTTATACAGGAAATCACTTCTAAATCAGGAAATTACTTCTAAAATGCTTTCTTCAAACTCTTTTCATATGCCTGTTGACCACCTAAATGTCTTCTTTGAAGAAATGTCTTTTCATGCCCTCTGCCCATTTTTTGATCAAATTGTTTATTTTCTGTTACTGAGTTACATGAATTTCTTATATATTTTAGATGTAATTCCTGAATATGTGCTCCCATTCAGCAAGTTGCATCACATTGAAAGGTATAAACATGTTGAATCACGATATTTTACACCTGAAACTCATATAACTAATATAATACTGTATACCAAATTTAAATTTTAAAAATTCATGGACTCAGTTGGTAAAATGTAAACCTAAGTGACCAACATAACTAATGTAGTATAAACAAATAGCATAAAACTCTAGTGTCAGATTACTCTCCATTTAAACATAAGAAAAAGGGACTTAGAAGAAAAGACAGAGAAGAGGGGCCGTGGCCACAAAGGAAGGAGTATATGGTGGGGGAGGGGCAGTCTTTTCTGTTTCAAAGTCTTTGCCTTTACCTCTTCCTTACTACTATGTTTGAGTGCTCATAATTGACCCTTCGATCCTGCCAACTTTGCTTGCCTTAGTTGATAAAGGTATTTATTAATACAACAATTTTGCAATGAGGGAGCTTAATTCCTATGGGTATGGCTGTTTAATAGCTTTACAGATGCTGAGTTCCTTAATGGTGGGGACTGTCCTCTACATCTTTCCACCCTCCACCCACTTTGTACTAGTGAAGGTCAGGTGCATGGTCTTTCTCAACACCTTTGTGAACTCAGTGAATGAAGTCATGTCTACAAACTCTACCAGGAAACGTATGGTGGTGGTGGTGGAAAGCTCTTATGGTCACAGAACTTTCTTGGTAAACAATATGGGCCCCTCCTTCAATGTGACTCTTTTGACTCCCTTGAAGAAGAAAAAATGCCTCTATCTTTCACCAGATTATCTATATTTCTATAGGGAAAAAATGTCTATTTTAGTAATCATTTTTAGAAGCTGTATTCTGTGAGGGTAGGAAGGATACTTTTTCTAAGACAAGGCTTGAAGTCCATTCATCTCTACAACCAGGGAGAAGAATAGTGGATGATGACCCACCCCCACGTGGTCACCTGGCTGGGGCTAGGCTGGACCTCCAGGCCAGACTTCCTTAGAACCAATGGATCTGCAGTTCCAAAGTTCTTCACAAGCTAATTAATAGAAGAAAATTGTTTGCTTTCTTTTCCTTCACTTCTGTCCTTCCTGTTACCGTTTGGTATAGTTAAGTTGTCTGGTATCTTACAAAATAAATGAATAAATTTAGCTCCTTCCTTTCTTCCTTCAAAAGAACATAATAAACAGCGCCTGTGGCATACCAACAGTTGGCTTTTAGTTGCTTCTCAAACATGAAAGCCAAATATTCTCTAGCACGTACAGCCCATGCCTGTGCATTATGTTCTAACTAATAAATGCTGTCATGATTGCATAGATGTGAGTATATTTGAGCTTAAGCTGTTCCCTGCGATAAACTATCGCATCTGAAGAGTGATACAACATTAATAAAGTAGCTGTGATGGTTTGAATCTAATTCCAGTGTTCTAAAACTCCCTGGTGACTGAAGTTGTTATATGGCTCTGTTTTAATGGCCTTATAATTATAATGGATAAAATGTAGGCAGTTTGTAGTTTGGAGGGTGCTAACTATTGAACTGATGAACCCCTTTAGCTTTTTCTTGTCTGGGAAGTTCTTTATATGTTCTTTGATTCTAAATGATAGCTTTGCCAGGTAGAGTAATCTCAGTTGTAAGTCCTTGCTTTTTATCACTTTGAATATTTCGTGTCACTCTCCTCTGGACTGCAAAATTTCTGTTGAGAAATCAGCTGATAGTCTTATGAGAGCTCCCTTGTAGGTAAATAACTGCTTCTCTTGGTGTTTTTAAGAATTTGTCTTTAACCTTTGACATTTTAATTATGATGTGTCTGGGTGTGGACCTCTTAAGAGTCCATCTTGTTTGGGATTCTGTGCATTCTGGACTTGTATGTCTATTTCCTTCACCATGTTAAGGAAGTATTCTGTCATTTTTTCACATAGGTTTTCTTTTTATTTCTTTTTTTTGTTATTGTTGACAATATTACAGATGTCTCCCATTTTCTCCTCCATTTATCCCTCTCCATCCAGTCCCTACCCTCCCCCAGGTCATATAGGTTTTCAGTTTTTTGTTCTTTCTCTTCTCCTTCCAGCGCACCCATGGTGTGAATGTTGGTATGCTTGAAGTTGTCCCAGTGGTTCCCTATACTATCCTCATTTTCTTTTGGATTCATTTTTCTTTTTGCTATTCTGATTGGGTGTTTTTTGCTTTTGCTTCCTTATCTTCCAAATCTCTGTTATGATCCTCTGCTTCACTGTTGATTTCCTATAATGTAATCATTTCATTTTATGTATTCTTCGTTTCTGCCTGGTTCTTTTTTATGCCTTCTAGTTCCATTTTTATGTTTCCTATCTCTTTGTTGGAGTTCTCACTAAGTTCATCTACTCTTCCCCTGAGTTCAGTGAGCGTCCTTATAACCAGTGTTTTGAACTCTGTACCTAGTAGCTTCTTCTATCTATTGTGTTTAGTTCTTTGTTCTGTTCTTTCATTTGAAACATGCTCCTTTGCCTCCTCATTTTGGCAGCCTCCCTGGGTTTGTTTCTACGTATTAGGAAGAGCTGCCATGTTTCCTGGGCTTGGTAGGACGGCCTTATATAATAGATGTTCTGTAGGGTCCAGTGGCACAGACTCCCTGATCGCATAGGCTGGGCACTCCAGGTGTGTCCCCTCCCAGGTGGACTATGTACACCCTCCTGTTGTAGTTGAGCCATCATTGCTATTGGCACTCCAGGCTCATGGGTTGTGAGGACTGGCCCTGACCACAGAAGTGGCTCTGTTGTGTAGGGGCCTACCCCATGAAGAAAAAGATAGACAAGAGCTTTTTTTTTCTTTTGAATTATTTCAGCCAATATAGTCAGGGGGTCTTATCAGGCATAGTACCTCACTAGTGCTGACCAGGAAATTCCAGACTGATTGGTTTAAAATTCCACTCTGGAAAAGAGTCTAAAACTCCACTTAGGTTAGGTATTAAGTCTTTTTTTTTTTTTTTTTTTTTTTGTCCTCACCTGAGGACATGCTTAGAGGAAGAGGCAGGGGAGAGAAAGAAATGCGTGTGAGAGGTAGCCTTCTGTACGCACCCCAACTGGTGATGGAATCCTCAACCCGAGCATGTGCCCTGACCAGGAATCGAATCAGCAACCTTTCAGTGCAAAGGACACTGCGTCACTCTACTGGACGACAAGAGTTTCTTGAAAGAACACAAAAAATGTGGCCAAAGCTGGGACAATTGGGGCAGCAAAATAAAGAATGATAGTATTGAATTGCAACCCATAAATTAACTTAATATCCAGGAGTCCAAACTGATTAAAAAACAAACAAATAGAAGAGAAGGGACAGCTCTTCCTTAAGTAGAATCCAGATAATAAATGTGAGAGGAAAGTGGGAAGCAGAATCACCATTAGGCAAACCCCACAGTAATAATTGTTTCAGACAAGGTCACCAGGTGGATGCTAAAATTAGTGGCAGTGTTTGAGGAGAAGAAGGATTTTCCTAGTCTCTGCACATTTCCCCCAAGATACTTATTTACTACAAAGGTAAAGATAGTCACTGCCGCGGAGAAACCAGCAGACACCAGTTTAACCAAGTGATCAAGGGAGACATCACCAGTAATAGACACACTGACATCAGGAACCCCTCCACGGGATGTGCTGAGAAGATCATTTGCGTAGTACTCTTGCTAAAAATGCCTCCCTTCATTCCAGTCATGAAAAAACATTAGATAAAGCCAAACTGAGGGACATTCTACAAAATAACTGTCCAATTCTCTTCAAAAGTGTCAATGCCAAGAAAGTCAAGGAAAGACTAAGGCGATAGTAACTGAATGCACTATGAGGTCATCTTGGACAGGATCCTCAGAAGAAAAAGGACATTAGTGGAAAAAATGGTGACATTCAAATAAGGTCTGTAGTTTAATTCATAATATTGTGTGAATGTCAATTCCCTGTTCTTGAGAAGTATACCATGCTTATGTAAGACATTAACATTAAGGAAAGTGGCATAAAGGATAAGAAGGGTTTTGTACTATTTTGTGTCTTTTCTGTAGATAAAAAAAAGTAGTTCAAAATTTTTAAAAAATGAAAGGGAGGCTTTTATTAATTAAGATTGCAACCATCTCTTTCACCAATGAGGATCCAAACTAACTTTAAAGCAGGTAAGGCAGCCAACTATCCTTTGTGTTCTTGCTCCTCACCATTCCTTTCCATGCCTTACGGCTCTCAATTCCACGTATTTCTAGACCAGTGATGGCGAACCTTTTGAGCTCGGCGTGTCAGCATTTTGAAAAACCTTAACTTAACTCTGCTGCCGTGTCACATATAGAAATTTTTTGATATTTACAACCATAGTAAAACAAAGACATATTTTTGATATTTATTTTATATATTTAAATGCCATTTAACAAAGAAAAATAAACCAAAAAAAATGAGTTCGCGTGTCACCTCTGACACGTGTGTCATAGGTTCGCCATCACTGTTCTAGACGAATGGGTCGAACTAACATCCTGGGCAAAAAGCTCTTTCCTTTGGGTCAGAAAAGACATAAAATGCGCCTCCTCTGTGTGTGGACAGTTTAGTTTTCAAGCTGACCAGGGCTTTATCTGGAATCACTTCTGAGACTATGATGCAGGCAGCAGCGTTTTTTTCCTTTTCCTGGACCTTCCCATTGCCCTGGGAAGCACTTTGAGCAGGACCGGAGGCAGCCTGTTTGTACTAACATTTTATTTTTGAAATGTTCAAGCATACAGAAAAATAGAGAGAATATAATAAATGTCCTGTCAACGTGTCCTTAACTGGACATGTACCCTTTCCAAGGGCCATCAGTGGTCCCTGTTCGGCATGGTGAGCATGAAGGTGGCCGTACCTGGCTTCTTTCATATTTATTTTTATACTCTTGGTATATGATGTCTTGTTTCTTGGCCACTTCATCCATAGGAGCAGCCGCTCTATTGCAGAGACCCCAAAAAAGATCCATCCTCTCCCCCACCCCCTTTGCACAGTGCAGATTGAGGTCATTTCTGGGATGCCTCGTGGAAGAGGGACCTCTTTAAATGTTCTGCGTTAAGCGCCCAAATTCAGCTCATGCTTGTACTCTAATCTCCAAATCACTTTTTGCTGTAGCAGAAGCTGAAATCATGTTTCGCAGATTCGGCTTCTGCGTTACTGGACCCTGAATGGCCACGGAGCCAGAGTTCTTCCACTTGTTCATCTGAGTTTTCCCATCAGTAACTCAGGTGGAGGACGCTCAGGTTTTACTCCCAATAAAGGATTTCAGCAATTTGGGTCATCAGGGAGTATTGCTCTAAATGGGTCCTGAAATGAGATGGATTAGATGCTCGTTTCCGGAGGGGAAGAAAGGTTTTTACACCTGCCTCCATGGAGGTGGGAGGCCACACCTCTTTGAGAGCGCGCTGCACGTGAAGCCCGCCAGGGGAGGGACATGCACTTCAGGACACCCGACTGCCATGCGTTTAGCCATCACCTAGCAGTGTTACGCTCAGGTATGACTTTATTTCCTGGTGGTGAGAAGGAATGCGTTTCTTGATCCAGGATGACAGAATGCAAGATGTCTACATGGAGAGAAAATGTCTTGTGTTACAAAGTGAAACAAAAAGAGACAACATTTTTATGTAAATAGAATGGAAGGTAAAGATTTCTGAGATGGTTCTTCGCCAACTGGATGGGGCAAAAGTAGGCTCACCGTTTTTCGTATGGAGAGGAATACAGTAATGAATAAATAGTCATACAAGGCTAAACGCTGTGTTTCACGTGCTCACAACCGCAAACTTACTTTTGCCCCACCCTGCATTTTCAGTTAAAACAGCCTCTTGCTGCAATCAAAAGAAGAGGAATACCCCTATGGGATCGCCTCTACTGCCATCGTCTTGGAATTGCTATTAAGAAAATATTATTTCACCACACCTCTCCATCTTTGGAGTAGAATTTATTTTCTGTAATTTTTTTTTTTTTTTTCAGTTCAGCTGCCATTTCTGGTTGAGAATGACATTATGGGTTCACGGGGATTTTGTGAGTTTCTGTATCTGGGGAGAGAAAAGAGAATAGGTTGAAGAAGTTTGGGGTCAGTATTACATTTTTAGTTCATGGTGATATTTCAAACACAAAGAACAAAACTAAAATGTGCTGTTTCTGCTGAGTGGAGATGGGAGAGAGTTCGTGCCGTATGGAGAAACAGATATGGCACTTCTCCGGGTGTTAGACCCTGGACATATAGCACGGCGCTGTCTCAAAGCGGGGTCACAAATGAGTCTCAAAAATGCATTGGTCTGTCCTCTTTTACAAGGTTCTCATCTTTCCTAATAAAGGTAGGTGGTAATCAAATAACTAGACTTTCTTTTCTAGACAAAGAAGCTAGACCAGTGATGGCGAACCTATGACACGCGTGTCAGAGGTGACACGCGAACTCATTTCTTTGGTTGATTTTTCTTTGTTAAATGGCATTTAAATATATAAAATAAATATCACAAATATAAGTCTTTGTTTTACTATGGTTGCAAATATCAAAAAATTCTGTATGTGACATGGCACCAGAGTTAAGTTAGGGTTTTTCAAAATGCTGACACGCCAAGCTCAAAAGGTTCGCCATCACTGAGCTAGACAGTAGCTTATAACCACTAACTGGTAGCTTATGACTCCATGAGTTATTTTTAAAAAAGCTAGCTACCATCTAATAAACTAGGAAAGCATCCAAATATTTTTTTAAATATATATTTTATTGATTTTTTACAGAGAGGAAGGGAGAGGGACAGAGAGTCAGAAACATCCATTAGAGAGAAACATCCATCAGCTGCCTCCTGCACACCCCCTACTGGGGATGTGCCCGCAACCAAGGTACATGCCCTTGGCCGGAATCGAACCTGGGACTCTTCAGTCCACAGGCCGACACTCTAGCCACTGAGCCAAACTGGTCAGGGCGCATCCAAATATTTTAGGAAAGCTTTTCATCACAAAGGTTTAAAATCTTTAAAAATTGTTTTGGAACTTAAAAGATTATACATACACACACACACACACACACACACACACACACATATGTGACGTGTATATGTAGATAAAACTTAAATGGAACACTTCATTCCTTAAATGCAGGACAGCAACACATTGATTATGCTTCTCAGAAGGGCTTTTACCATGGTGCACCCACACACATTTCCAGGCCTGAGATAATGAGGCCATCCCATGAATGTTACATGAGAAAACCAAGGTGAACACAAGAACCAAGCCTACTATTCGTGGCTGATGTAAAATCAGTGATATTTTATCTGACATCAACAGATATGAGCATCGAAGGTTACTGCCCTCTCAGTCGCCACGACCATCCCCAGTTAGTGACAAAGTGCGGTGCCGGAGTGTGGGCTCGCTGTAGGACAGGGCCCTGCAGCTGTGCGGCCTGCCTGGTGACCCCACCGCCTGGATCCTGGGGCAGTGGGAGCGGGTTTTTCTAAGACAGGTGTAATGGGTAACAAGAAGGCAAGTCCAGGCTGCCAGGCCAGGTCCTCTGTTGTTCCCGGAACTCAGTGTGTGCTGGACTAAAGGCCCCACAAACATGCTATAGACCAAGTATTCTCAGTCTGCTCATGATCCGAAACCCTGTCATGGACAGAGCTCACTCTATCTCTCAGCTGTGGGGTGCAGAGGGTCACACAGGCTCAGACCCCCTTAGCACGCTGGCCACACAGCCTTTGAAGGGACAGCTTTATCCTGACACCCAGCAGGTCTCAGGCTCCGTCTCGGCTGGATCCCCGCTGCCAGGAACCTCGGGGAATTCCTGGTGCGTGGATCGCGCCCTGTGAGCACTGGGTGTAGCATTTCTCAGAGCTGCCAGACGCCTGCATTGCTGCGTTCTCACTCTTCCTCTGGAAAGGAGGACTGTAGTGGGGCAGATTTCTGAATGAAAACCAGAGGAGAGTAACAGAAACCAAAGCCCCGCTTCATGTCCAGGACTTAAAAAGAGAGGAAAGGATTCACTTTTCCAAAACGTTTGCTTCTTAGCTGAGAAATAAATTTAATCTTGCATCTGATTCCCCTGGTTTTCCAGCCTCAGCTAAGGCAGAAAAGCAACCCATTGCATTATTGACCGGCCCCATGGGCCTGAGGTTAGGGGCGCACAGTTCCCTCTGCAGGAAGCAGGCGAGCCCTCCTTCTCGCTGCCAGGTTATCCTCTATCATTTTGCTCTCTTTCTGTCACCTTTGATATGGTAATGATTTTTCACAAGAAAAGCCTTTTTTTTTTGAGTGCTTAAGGAATTAAAGGTGAGTGAGAGGTGGAAGGTGTTAATAAGGATGGCAGTTTGTCATAAAAGAATAAATAAGTGCACCCCTTGGAGTGAAAAAAGAAAAGACAGAAAGGAAAGGGAGCCGAGTGGGAGGACAGCAGCGTCTCCGGGCAGAGAGAGAGCGGGAGCGTGTTCCTAACAGGCGGCTTCAGGCCCTCTTAACGCTGTGTAGTCGCTCTCCCTGCCGTCATTGATTTCCCTCTGCCCTCCGCAGACCCAGCTGCGGCTAAGCCTTGTGTCTTCCACGTGACGCTGAGCCGAATCAGATTTTCCTTTTAGTTGTTCGATCAAATTTCCCTTCCTAGAGCTTAGAAGGCACACTTGGGACCACATAGTAATTGCCTCCCCACACTGAACTGCTGATACCTTTATTGGATTGGCATAGGGTTTCAGAGGACTGTGTTTAACATGCAGTGAGCCGCAGCAATGCAAACAGCTCCAGTGTTTAAACAAGCATCCATTAGGCCCGGAAGCAAGGCGGTGCCAGCCCGCTGGGTGCTCTGTAGCGCTGGCAGCGGGAGGTGAGCAGGGCAGAGCTGGGCGCTGGAGTGGAGAGGGCAGGCGAGGAACCGGGTGTCCGCGAAGGAGCAGATTCTCCTCAGACTTGGGGAAGAGGGAGTGCAGGAGGGAGGGAGGCAGAGATGTTGTGGCTGGGGACATGTGCAAAGCTCATTAATATCTCATTATGTTAGAATTGCACTCTCCCCGCAGATCGGCGATAACATGTGCCATGCCAGAGGAAGGGCTCTGGGAAAGCAGCCCCCCCCCCCCTCCACACACACATACACACACACTTTTTTGCAAGCCCCAGCAAGCTGCAGACGCCTGTTTTGCACTGGGCGAGTGGCGGTGTGGAATTTGCGAGGGGAGGCAGTGAGAAAACCCCAGAGGAGCAATAGTGAGCAGCACTGTAGAGTGAAGTGAGACTGAAAACTAGTTTGTAAATAACAAAGTGCCCAGCTTTCCAGCGTGCCAGCAAGCCCCCGAGAGGGTGGAGAGTAGACTGGCGGCCAGGAAAGGGAAACTGGGTGCTCAGTATGAGCCCTCCCGGAGCCTGGCTGTGAGGGGCAGGGTGAGGGGTGGTAGAGGGACGAGCTCCAGATGCAGATCCAGGCCGCCCAGAGAATGTCTCTTGCCTGCTGAGCTTGCCCCGGGCGCCTGGGGAGGTCCCTGGGATCAACTGGGGTAACACAAGGTGGAAAGGAGAGAGGGCACAAATGAGGAGCAAAGAGGAAAAAGGACACGGGAAGCAGCCAGTGGGATTTGGGAGGACCGCATCCTTGGCAATTCCCACCTGCCCCGTCTGTGTGAGTGAGTGGAGCAAAGGGACGGCTATACCAGTAAAGCTGATAGAAAGAAGGTGGCGTGCAGGCCTCCCTCTCTTCACATCTGATCGGGGTGAGCCCAGACCAGTCCAAGCTTTGCCCCAGGGTTGAATCCTCCCACTGTAGCCCTGGCCCAAGCCTGAGCCCCGACCTCACTCACCCAGGCAGTCACCGCGGGCACTGCATCGCTGACATGGCCTCCTGGGAGGAGAAGTTGGAGCCCTGTTCTGTAGCAGTTATGCCTCCCCTGCCCTCCCGAGCCCTGTGGGGCTGCAGGAGCAGGTGTTTCTCTCTCCCCGGACAGGCATGGGTCCTCATCCATCAGGGGAAGGTAGGCGGGGGCCGCTTTAGCAAATAGTCACATAACAGGAGGTACCAAACACAGCAGTGTGGCCGGGGTCATTTGAAGGCCCAGAGAAGTAATTCATGTTCCAGTTCTTTGAGAATATCCCATTTCTGCTGTTTTGTCTTCAGGAGTTCTTATTTCTTCCTTGGCATTTTCTTTCTTTGAAGGGCGGACATTCAAGTTCTGGTTCTAGGATCAGTGGACACACACACACACACACACACACACACACACACACACACACATGTCCACAGAGATGTCACCCTCTGGATGCTCAGCCAGCCTCCTAGAAGCAGTGAGCAGTGAAGGGGCAGGTGTATTTGGTGAACGTCATCTAAAGTGACAAGGCCGGGTTTCAAGTACGGTTTGCGAAGACCTTTATGGTCACACTGTGTTCTGAAACACCATATTCCATAAAAACATGGGTTATCCATTAACTTACAGAAAGGCGAAGAAGTTAATGTCCTCATTGGAAGCTGCTTGTGTTCCTTCTGAATAAAAAATAAACGAGGGTCATCGCAGCCATTAGCTTGCTATGTACAACAGGGCTTGTAATGAACACTCACAAATAAATGCATTTGATGATCACAACCAAGTTTCTTTAGGTTAGAAAAACAGTCATGGCGCACCGTCCTGCTGAGAAACACATTTCACGAGGCTTCTGACAGTGTGGCCTCTATAGTAAAAATAGTACAATCCACGCTCCTGTGTATTAAGGTCTATTATTCTTTTGACGACGCAGCTTTGACAAATCAAGCAAGAGGCTTAAGAACAAAGCTAGGAAAGACTTCAATTGCAATAATTTCATAACCAATTTAAGAAAAATATGCCCTGTGGGTTACATGTTGACTTTCTCAAGCTTGATCTCATTAAAAAACAAAACCAACAAAAGAATGAAGAATTATGAGTCAGGAGCAGCAGACTGGACTTCTAGGGCCTAACTTCTGTGTTTCACAGCAGCCGCCCCCATGGCGGGATGTGCCGCACTCCACGGGATCTTGCCCTGTCCCCCCGTCCTTCCGGGTGGCATGAGTAGGACCCTCGCAGATGTGTGCTCCTCGGGCTGTTGTTTTTCAACATCTCAGCTCTTCCCATTTCTTTCTAGAAAAGAGAGAATGGAAGTGAAATTTCATCCAAACTTTCTGCATAACAAAAAAAAAATGATGGCCTCCAAATGGCCTGCTTGAGGAGAGAAGCAGAGAATGGATGATCCGGCAGGATTACAGCTGGAACTCAAATGGGATTCCACTTTCAGTTACAAAGAAAAAGTGGATTCCTCGCTCCTTTCGGGCTTTTGCTGTGAATAAAACTTAAAGAGAAATATCAGAAAGTCAAGGCTGAGATGGGACTTTCATTCCCTGTCCCACCCCCTTCTTCAGTGAGGACCATATCTAAATCATCCCAGATGGCTGTTCTATTTTTAAAGCTTTCCAGAAAAGGAGTTTCTGCCACCTCCTCAGTAACCCATTCCAGCATCTCCTGTTCCTCACTGCCAGAATATTGTATTTTCCTGAGAGCCCTCAGAGGCAAAAAAGACACACTTTCCTAGATTTAGGGACCTGCTCTTCTTCCTCTCTAGGTTCTTACCCCACCATGCACATAAGGACACTTGGGGGTATCAGTCTGTCTTTCTCTCTTCAGGGAAAAAGATTATTTTCTCAAATCTTTATCTTTAAATTTCATGAGTGAGCTTCGTGGGGTTCAATCCAAAATTCTCTTGAGGGCCTACTGTGTGCACAGCCCTGTCCTGGAAGAGGATGAGGCCTCAAGTAAGCCTATTCATGCTTTCAGTCTAAGAGAATAAGGTCACCCACGACCCCGAGCTGACCGTCTGTCCTGGAGAGAGGTGTTCTTAAGATCACTCGTTCATTCTTTCATTCCAGAAATACTTTCAGACCACCAGCTTTATCTCTGTGCCACACACTGGACACAGACACATTCCTGAACCATACAGACCAGGTCCTTATCGTCAAGGAGCCTACACTCGAACCGGGGAAGAAGCCACTTCCAAACCAAAAATAAGAAGCACGATTCTATAAGTCATGATAAGTGGAAGGAAGAAAATAAAACAGTAATGTGATAGGGTATGGGGGGTGGGCAGTGGCTACCTGAGTGAGGCAGGGTAGCCAGGGACAGACTTACTGAGTTGATACTTGAGCTGAAGCTTGGAGGGAGAGGGGGAGCTAGAGAAGCAGGTTGCACAGAGGACAGAGGTGCAGGTGCAGGTGGAGAGGAGAAAGAGAGCAGGAGAGGCCAGCATGGCGAGAGTGCCGTGGAGACGGGCGGCGGGCAGGAAATGAGCACGGAGACACCAGGTCACCCGGCGCCTTGTAGACCAGGGTTACGAGTTTGACTTTAAGAGAAATAGGAATCCATAGAAGGACTTTAGGTAAAAAGACATGCCCTGATTCATGGTTTTAAACTCTTCCTCTGGATGTTGGTGGAGAATAGATTGGAGGAGAGCACAAACGTCCAGGGAAGAGAGGAGGGTGGGTGAACCCTGGTGGGAATAGTGGAGACTCAGAAAAGGAGGTCATGGGAGGAGCGTGTGCTGAAAACACAGACACAGCATTCCATGCATAGGTGCACCCATTTTAAGAAAACAAAATACATAAAAATAAAAAGTTAAAGAATGTGATTATTCCCTTTATAAAGTCATTTGCCACAAGTTATTAGAACGGTCTTTGGCTATAAATTTTAATAAGAGATATAAAAGCTTAATTAGACCATGGAATTGGAAGGAATTGTAGAGGTCATTTTCTCTACCTTCCACCCAGTAAAGAATCCCCTTTACAAATTCCTGACACATGAATGTGCAGCCTTGGCATGAAAATTCAAGGGACAGGAAGCTCATTAGCCTCACCAGACAGCCCTTTCTATTTTGAATCTCTCTAATCATTTTTATTTTTTTATTAAAAATTTTAATATTGACATTATTGAACATGTTCCCCTTTTTAACCCCCCCCCCCATTGCCCACCTCCCCCCTGCCTCCCCTTCCCTTGGCCTTCACTAAACTATTATCTGTGTTCATGGCATATGCATATATTAGAGGCCCAATGCACGAAATCCATGTAAGGGGCTTGGCCCTTGCTGCCCTGGCTTTGTCTGGAAGGTCGTCCAGATGGTCATTCCGCTGTTCGGCCGTCTGGTCTAATTAGCATATTACGCTTTTATTATTATAGATGTTCCTTAGCTTCCCTTCACTTCTTTATCCAGTTACCCCCGCTCCCTCCCCTCAGGCACTGGCCAATCTATTCCATGTATCCATGCTTCTGGTTCCATTTTTTTCATTAGTTTATTTTGTTCATTAGATTCCCCATATTAGTGAGGTCACATGGTATTTGTCCTTCTCTGACTGGCTTATTTCGCTTAGCATAATACACTTCAGGTCCATTCATGCTGTTGCAAAGGGTAAGAGCTCCTTTTTTTTTTTTTTTTTTTTTTTTTTACAGCTGCATAGTATTCCATAGTGTAAAGGTACCACAGCTTTTTTTATCCATTTATCTACTGATGGGCACTTGGGCTGTTTCCACATCTTAGCTATTATAAATAACACTGCTATGAACATAGGGATGCATGTATTCTTTCTGATTGGTGTTTCTGGATTCTTTGGATATTTTCCCAGAAGTGGGATCACTGGGTCAAAAGGCAGTTCCATTTTTAATTTTTTGAGGAAACTCCATACTTTTCTCCACAGTGGCTGCACCAGTCTGCATTCCCACCAGCACTTCATGAGGGTTCCCTTTTCTCCACAATTTCGCCAGTAATTGTTGTTTGTTGATTTATTGATGGTAGCCATTCTGACAGGTGTGAGGTGGTGCCTCATTGCCGTTTTGATTTGCATCTCTTGGGTGATTGCGCAGAGGGCATCATGATCTTGAGCATCTTTTCATATGTCTATTGCCCATCTGTATGTCCTCTTTGAAGAAGTGTCTATTCAGGGCCTCTGCCCATTTTTAATTGGATTGTTTGTCTTCCTGGTGTCAAGTTGTGTATGTTCTTTATATATTTTGTAAATTAGGAATCTAATCATTTTTAGAAGTCCCTCCTTAGATAGTTCTCTCCATAACTTCCAACCATTGATCTCAGGCCCATATGCTGGAGCTGTATAGATTAACCCTTTTCCTATATCAGGAACCATCAACCATTTAAAGAGAAGTTGTGCCATTCCTACTCCTCAGCTCTTCCCTTTCTCCAGCAAAATGGCCTCAGCGCCTTCACCTGGCTCACAGGATATGGTTCTGGGGCCTCCTCTGCCATGGTCCTGCCCTCTGCCTCGTTGCTGCCCGATGAGGATGATGACTCCAGAGTCAAGCCCAGCCTTCCAGGTGATGCCAGTGTAGAACATGCATATGTCTTCCTGGATCTAGAGAACGTATGTTCATCAATGCAACCTAGAATGGCAAGAGCATGTGGCTTTGAACTTCAGTGACATCAAAGCTGCTTATAAGACAGATTCCATACAGTCATTTGTTACTGGTAAGCTGAAGGAGAGTGGTTCTTCAACTTTTGAAGGATCATGAACCACACTGAAAATCAAATAAAAAGCTTAGACCCTCTTTCCTGAAAGGAAAAGAGAAAGGGGTTGGGGGGAACGGAGAGACACCTACCCACAAAAGTCTGCATACAATTTTTTAGGGTTCTCAGAGATCTAAAAATTCATTTTTTAATGTAAACCTCCCATTTAAAAAGTCAGCAGTATCCTAATCATGGAACCATGCTTCTGTCATCTAAAACTATGTATTGGCATTATCTCTATAACATTTCAGATGCTTGTGAGCAGGTCCTGTTTCCTAGAAGAAGTGTGCTCCTGTGGGTGCCTTTGTAGTGATGTCCCTGGAAAGTGGTCATCATTATGAGTAGTCATGACCATGGCTCACGTGGGCAGCATGCCATCGCCGACACCATCCTCTGTAGGATCTGACTGGGGCTGGGTTAGTGGCCAATATATATTTATACCTGAGCAACTGAGACAACTGCAGAACGGTAGTGAGAAGGTGTGAGAGCGCTACAGCCGTTCTAGGAAACCCACTTTCAGATAGTACTTCCTTCTATGCCAGCAACCACTGTGGAGAAGGAGCAGTTCCGAGGCTTTCTTCCCTCTTTTCTGTCTCCTTTCGGAGCCATGCTCACTTCTGACTAGTTGGGAAATGAGGAACACATTCCAAGCACAAGTGGAGAGGCGTGTAACGGAAAAGCACAGGCTTTGGAATGCAAATCTCAACTCCCTCACACTAGCTGCGTGACCTTGGGCGATGTATCTAATCTTCCTAAACCCCTAGTTCCTCATTTGTATAAGTAATGTTTATTACCTTGCAGGGTTGATTTGGGAATTAAAAGATTGTGGATTTGCCTGGCATATAATGGACATACAACAAAAATTGCTTTGTGCTGATAACTTTGAGGAGAGCCTAAATTATTGGGGCCAGTCTGGGTAACAGTAGATTTTGTCCACAGGACTATCAGCCTGACCCTGGTTTGGATCTGGATCCCTGAGGGACTCCATAGGAATTTCTGCCCTCGTCCCCACCCCTTATCACCACCACCATTTTGCTTCAGATAAGGAAGTCAGAGTGTGTCCACCTTGACCCCATCCTCCATGCGAGGTATCATGTCACAGGGACCTTCAGAGTCTCCAGTTTCCCAAGGGCACCAGACCTAGGTTGCCTTTGGCGCGCGCGTGCTCTCTCTCTCTCTCTCTCACACACACACACACACACACACACACACACACACACACACACACACACAGCTTTCTGCGATGAAGCAATGTGGGGACTCAGCAGGTAGCAGACCTCGATGGTACTTCGCACAGACAGTTCTGAAAGAATCCTTGGTCCAACAACACTGAAAACAGAACTTTTACTGGGGAGGGCTCATAATGCTCATACAGATTCAACAAGACACTGTTTGAAGGTTAAAGTTTAAAAACTGAAATGGGGCCAGCTAACTTCCTCGCTCTGAGTCATCAAATGTAGGCTAGACTTGGTCATCCCCCTTTGCTAGTAAGGAAGCTGGTTTAATTATCTGAAGGAAATTAACTCGGATGGTTTTGCAACATGAATCTGTTTCCAAAGAGGGGCTGGATTTTCCCTTCCTGTGAGCTGATGGTCATACAGCAGTTAATTCCGAGGCTGTGCTGGCACATTAGCCGTTGATGCCAACTGACAAATGTAATATTTTCCTGATCGAACTCAAAAGCCTTTCTCCTTGTTCCTGGAACAACTGAGAACAAGTAATAAACTATCCAGAATGATTTTGCAACATGGGAGTCGTTTGCATGTCTTTGTAATATGGAAGTCAAACACCTATTCTCAGTAAATATAAGCCTCCCAATTGACTTAAGGTAATTGAATGATTTTAGATTTATTGTGTACCTACTTTTCTCCTCAGCCACCGATTCTAAGCGGGCATAAAATCACATCAGAAAACCTGAGTTTTGATATTTGATTCGAGTTGGCTCATCTGAGTTCAAGCCAAACTGTGTAGAAATTGGGTTATCAATTCCAGACCCAGATCCCTTTGTCTGGGAAACCTCACAGTCTCCAGTGAGCTGCAGGTAATGTCTTTCTTCAGGTGACAATCTGGGGCAATTCTGAAAAGGACACGGAGAGAAGGATGCTTTTGACTCAGTTCCGGTTTGTTCCATTTCTCTTTTTAACTGATTTGTATACTATGTATAATTTTCTTTTCCCAATTAGTTTTGCATTTCCCTAATTTAGTTCCAGCTGTTTGTTGTGCTTCGGCGCAGTGCTGTTTGCTTAGGCGTTTTGCTGTGTCCTTTTCTTCCCCTGCCCTTAGTTTAAAGGAGGTCTAAGCTCACGGTGTAGCTATATATCTGGAGAGACCTGCCACCTTTACAGGATTTACTGTGGTCATTTTCTTTCTTTTTTTTTTTTCTTCCCACAATATGGTTCTTTGTGCATTAAAATCAAGGTTCCTGGGGCTGGAGGTAGGAGCAGGGCATGGAAGCCTGGCCACATTATAATGAATAATAATAATAACTGTTGTGAGCTCTTACAGGCAGCCTGTGTCTTATTCATCTCTGTGTCCCCAGCTTCTCGCATGGGGCCTGGTGCACAGATGATGCTCAGTGAGTGTGTGTTGAATGAATGAACTGATTTTTGCAAATCCCTTTACAATTTATAAAGATATTCCACATAGCAACATGGGGTGACTGTTTTCGAGACCTCAACAAAACCATTTCCTCCCTCATTTCATTATGATTGTGAAATTGCTTTGGAATTTTGGAACACGGATACTTTTACTGTATGCCTTTCATGAAAAGCCAAAGTCTAAATGCCTTTTTCTTTTTTTTTATTTAATGTGAGGGGCTGAGAAAGGGAGGGAGAGGAGAGAAGAGTTTGGATACATTTCTTGTAAAGAAATTTAAAATTTTCATTACCTCTGGATTTTTTTTTTCTTCACAACTGAAGCTTAGAGCTCTTTTCCTCCTCTTTTAGTAGGATGTGGGTGACTTTTAACGAAAGCAAGAGGTATGTTTTAAAGGGAGAAGAGCTTAGGCAGCAAAGGACAGTCTTTGTGTTTGTTGTTATCACTTACGTTGTGACTTGGCGGATGCTCAAGGTTGTTCTGCTTAACCAAATAGTCCACATGGCTTCCATGTCAGCCATAGCTGAGCTCCCCTTCCAGGGCACACCAGCCAGCCCCTTCTGTTGAGATGGTCTGAAGGATTTGGCCCTTGCCTCACACTGCAGCGATGGCAGTGCTGACCTCACGGGCCCCAGGCTCTCATAGCCTCGGCACATCCACCTCTGGAAGAGACTCACCCATGGGTCCCTAACCCATCAGCTTTTTTTCTCCAGTGGCTTATTCTGTTGGCACTCATCACCTTAATGCTGACTTTTTCCCACAAAGTAGGAAAGTAATTGTGCTACTATTTTCCTGAAATCATTGGCACTTAGGACAAAGATGAACATCAGCAAAAGCAGACAAATTTAGCCATTTTTAAAATGAGAGAAGTCTTTGATTTTTACAGGGGAAGCAAGAGTCATACTGAGGAGTCTAATCCAGAAAAAAATAATGAAGGGCCACATGTGGGTGAAATAAAATTCAGAAGAACTTCCAGGTAATGACAGAGCTAAGGCATGGCTTGCCCATGTCTACTCCACATGCTCCTTCCCCAAGGTACTGAGAGGTCTTTTACCCTCTTAGTTCTTGAAAACATACAGTTTAGCATGTTCATATGCATGTCCCATCTGTGTCTACGAAAGAAAGAAAACCTTTAGTAAGGACTATGCTTCAAAATAGGACTTACATTGACTAATTCTATGCAGACGCCCCTGACTGAATGATAGTCCAAACTGCAATTTCGACTCCACGATGGTGCAGAAGCGATCACATTCAGTAGAAACTGTACTTTGAATATTGAATATTGATCTTTCCTGGGCTAACGATACCTGGAACGATGCTTTCTCGTGATGCTGGACAGTGGCAGCTGGGTGATTTTGCCCAGCTGTCGGCTAATGGAAGTGCTCTGAGCACATTAAGGTAGGCCAGGCTAAGCTATGATGTTCACCCAGAAGACCAGGTGTATTAACTGCATTTTTGGCTTATAATACTTTCAACTTAGAACAGGTTAATGGGGACATAACCCGATCATAAGTCTGGATGCACCTGTATTATCACAGTTTGTCAGAAATCATATTGCTCATAGGTGGGACGCACCTTAATTCAGAAATGCTCATTTTGGCCTTGGTGTGGAATGACCTTGGCTTGTTGCAGATTTATACCCTGCAGGTGTATTAGTTCCTAAGGCTTCCATAACAAAGTACCACAGACTGGGCGGCTTAAAACACCAGAAATTGACTGTCTCACAGCCCTGGAGGCTAGAAGTCCAAAATCAGGGTGACACCAAGGCCATGCTCCTCAGACTCTGCATGGAAGCCTTCCTCGCCTCTTCCTGAAGGTTCACTGGAGTTCTTTGGCATCCTGGGCTTGCACCTGCATGACTCCACTTTCTGCCTCTGTCGTCACTTGGTGTTCTCCCTCTGTGGCTCCATGTCTTCACATGGCCATCTTCTAAGGATGATGTCACTCATGTTGTGTTAGGAGCCCACTCGACTGCTGTATGACCTCATCTTAACTAATTACATCTGCAGTGACTCTACCTCCACATAAAGTCACGTTCTGAGGTCCCGGGGGTAAGACTTCAACATGTCCTTTTTGTAGGAATGCAATTCAGTCCCATAACAGTAGCCACACCTTTGCTTCTGAGCCCTAAGAAAGTGTCCCTGTCCCTCTTTTATAATGGACCAACTCTACAGAACCTTCTTTCACTTCTTTCCTCAGCCCTTGGTCTTTCCTCCTCAGCAGTGTTTTTCCCTTGGAGGTGAGGTCCTTGCATTGTCATCAGTGAGAAAATGGAAATTATTGGAGCCAAACCACCCTGTTACACACACACACACACACACACTTCACATCTCAACATATCTCTTTCTCACATTTGTCTTTAGATCATTTTTTTGATGGCTCAGATGTGCCATTATTCGTTGTCTCAAAAACAAATATTTCATTGGGAATGTATAATGGTACGCCCACTATGGGAAACAGTATGGAGGTTCCTCAAAAAACTAAAAATAGAACTACCTTATGATTTAGTTATTCTCCTCCTGGGTATCTACCCAAAGGAATCAAAAGCAAGGTCTCAACAGATTTGCAAGCCCATGTTCAAAGCAGCACTATCCACAATAGCCAAGGGATGGAACAATCCAAATGTCCATCAAATGAGTGGCATATATACATATCACAGAATATTATTCAGCCTTAAAAAGGGAGGAGATTCTGACACATGCTACACCATGGATAACCTTGAGGAGATTATGCTAAATGAATAGTCCAGTAATAGCAAGACAAATACTATATGATTCCACTTATATGACTTGCCTATAGTAATTAAATTCATAGAGACAGAAAGTCAAATGCTGGTTGCCAGGGCCTGAGGGGAGGGGGAATAGGAGCTATTTAGTGAGTATAGAATTTCAGTTTTGCAAGATGAAGAGCGTTCTGGAGATGGATGGTGTGGATGTGATTGTACTTAATACCCTTGAACTGTACACTGAAAATAGTTAAGATGGTAAATTTTATCTTATGGGTCTTTTACCACAGTTAGATATTTCTAACACAATTTTTCATCTTCCTTCCTTCCTTCCTTCCTTCCTTCCTTCCTTCCTTCCTTCCTTCTTTCCTTCCTTTTCTAGAGAAACCTTTACTTTATCTCCTGACATTCAAGCTATGATGCCTTTTTTCCCTCCTGATTGTCCATACAAGATTTCTTATACAGAAGAGTCACACCCAATATCTCCATTCTTCACTATTTGCTTCTGTTACTGAGACAAAACCTGGCATTCGTTTGCAGCACAGTTCTAGAGCTTAGTTATCCAATAAAGTAGCCACTAGTGGCATGTAGCTATTTTAAATTTAATTAAAATTAATAAGATTTAAACTTCAGTTCCTCGGAAGCACTAGCCACATTTCCAGCACTCAGTAGTCACATGCGGCTAGAGGCCCATGTGTTGGACAGTGTACATACAGAGCACTTCCATCATCTCAGTGAGTCCCATTGGGCACACAGCACTGTCCTTGAACAAGGATTCTCGAAGTCATGAGAATCACCGTGGAGGCTTGTTAAAACACAGACTCTGGGCCCCACCCTCAGAGTTCAGGAAGCCTGGTGACTGGCTAAAGAGTGTGCATTTCTAACAAGTTCCCAGGTGATACTGATGCTGCTGGGTGCCCGAGAGGACCCCCGCTTACATCCCCAGTGAATTGCTCTGATACTAATCTGATGGTCTCAGTTCTCACTTCAGAGCTGCAACTGACACTGGGAATCTGACCACACATTATTCTTCATTTTGTCCTGCTTTCTTGAAAGTGCTTTATTTTGATCTCTCACTGATACTCTTTCTTTTTCTCTGCCGACTTCTCTCATATAATTAACAGGACCCATCTCCAACTACACGCTCACTTTCTTAGGGAGTTGTTGCACTTCCATTTTTAGGACACCTCATATGTACGTACAGAAGATGCTCAAATAAACATCCCCTTATTTCTAAAGTCCTATCTTCAGGTTGGTGGAATATACCACTGCTCTTGGACACGATGATGTTAAAAACTGAGCTGCTAAGTCTCCGCCCTCTCTGGGCAATGAGCTGATGCTTCCCGGATTTCTGATAATTGTTGCCGTGAATTTCTTTAAATGATGGTGAGATGCTTGCATGAAACGCTCCATAGAAATGACAAGTATTGTGTATACCTGTTCATTAGATATTCATGCAGTTAGAGAAGTCACCACTGCAGTAGGCTGAGAGATTTCCTTAATGCCTTTCCTCCTGGCGACCAGCTGTTTTATAGACTTAATCTGCTTAATCCTGTCCATGAGATATAGTAGGGGGTCACACATGACTATGCCCATTTTCAAAGTAAGAATTGAGATACAGAAAAGTTTAAAAGAGTACCAGTCACAAAACTGGCTATATTTCTTCCAGGAAACGCCAGCTCCAGCGCATGGCTGCCATGCTGAGCCCCTAACTCCCATGCAAAGCCCCACTGTTAGAGAACACTCAGCTTCTGGGTTTCAAGCATAAAAAGAAATTGCTAAATGTGATTCAACTTGTACTCTGCATAATGTGTTTCTGTGACACTTCATAGTAATGAGATAATTACCATGGGTACAGTATTAGAGTATACATATTCTGATAAGTTGCAGCTGTAAGAAATCAGTAATGGACATTAATCATTCCATTTCATTCCTTACGAATCTCAGACTAGAAGTTAAGCTGCAGAGTTCCAACAAACCTAAAGGCGAATTTTATAGTCATCATTTCTGCCATTTAGATGAAGACTTTATGAATACAATAGACTCTCCCTAATTTAAACTAATGGGAGCAAACAGCTGCCTGAATTGAGAAAAATCTGAATTGAAGTCTAGTAGTAAATATATACTACATGCAATATATTTAAAAGTAACAGCCGCAATTCAGAGTAGGCTATCAAACTGTTAGTAAATAAACATCCTGGGGGAACTACTTTAATTAATATATGAGGAGAATTCATAATACTTGTATCAATTGTTTATTTAAATTTGAGTCTCTTGAGTCCTTGAGTTCTTGAGATCTATTTCTGTCTTAAGTAGGTTGAGCATTCTCTTTATAATCTTTATTATACCTATTCTTTCACATGGTAAGCTCCTTTTTTTGTACATAAGGATAAATATCAGGTTGGCCCTTAGCCAAGTTACAGCTAAAGGCAAAATTAGCAGGAATTGAATTAACTGGGTTTTACGACACAATACATATAAACAGCTATAGCTAAAAAAACTTTTTCATGCTTTCAAATTTAGAAATTAGTTACATATTTTTGAAAGGTAAGAGAAAACCTAAAATGCCAGTTGGTTTATCTTCCAGCTATATCTATATGCACCTAGCGAGATCATACAACTCTAGGGATTTTAGAAATTATTTTGTCCAGGTAAAAATGAAGGTAGAGAATAGTTGACTAACTTTCACGGTAGGCAAAGCTTGGTCAGGAGAGAAGTCATTCCAGGACTTAGGGCTCCTGACTTTGAGCCTAGGATTAGGCCCACAACTATCAGCCTCTTCTAAGTCAAACATGCAGTAATGAATGCCCAGGAAAGGTAGGCAGCTCCTACTTGTAACCTGGTCCAGCACCTAATGCACAAGCTAGCACATCCAGGCTCTTCATGTACTTCAAGGCCATTTAATTAAAACCATTCATGGTGGAGATGGAGAAGAGCCATGCACCGCTCTATAAGTTAGTCAGCCTGGCCAAATTGTAGTCACTGTTAGAATGGAAGCATCACTGTTGTCAGTGTCTGACAAGTGTTATGCATAACAAAGGTATTTTCCCATAGACACGTAACAAAATGAAAACATGTAACAAGCTCTGAATCTCTTTGAAAGAAGGGGTCTTGTGCACCTTTCCCACCCTCCGCACCCTGCTTGGCCCCTGACACCGCGTAGACCGCCGTAAAGTAAAAAATTCTCTTACACGAAGCACGTAGTTTACACAGTTGGGTTTCTGTGTTTTTAAGACGCTTGTGATTACAATTTAGGTGTGAGTTTCCTTCCGAACTCACTAAACCAAGAAACCTTTGCAGAGGACTGTAATGAACTCTTGCTCTCTGACTTCAGATGAGGATCTTAGTTACTCAGTGACGACCTGCCAAGTCCAGCTGTCCATCTGAGTTAATAGTGCCTTCCAGGGTGGTTTTGCAAGTGAGTCATTGATTTGAATCCAGAGTCCAAATAGAAACTCTGTTAGAGCTGGAACAAGCCTGGAGATCGGGTAGCCCGGCCCCCTCATTTTATAACTGAGGAAACGGGGTCCAGAGAGGTTAAGTAACTGCTGCCCAATCACATCATTAAGTGTGTTTAGTTGCTGTGCTTTAGTGAGATGGGGACAACGCCACATGCATATTTTTGCTTTTCAAGTTCCTGACATTTTCTGTTGTGTACACTCAGGGTATTTTTAAATACTGATAAGCATGCGAATGCAAACCTTATTTAGTCAAATCTGGCAGGGTGGGCTGTGCTCAGTGAAACCTATTGCATTGCCTTGCTTGATGCCTTTATGTCCAGCTCTTTTTTTGATTTACGGTGTTTAACTGGACAAAGGGTAACAACATATTTATTGCAGTAAAAATCCTCTTTTCTTTTACATAATTAAAAAAGATCCCTCTAAAGTCATTTACTTTCACAAATACACACACACAAAAAATAGTTTATCTTGAAACTGAGACCAAGGTGAAAAAAATTCTGTCCCAGGGGAGTTTTAGAGAGCCGCAACCATGCAAAAATAGGCAGTTACAAGAAAATACTATGCAAACTTAACTATAGCATTATAATGGAAACTGCATAAATAATATCTGGATGGCTAGGTAAGAAAGATAAAACCACTGAAATACATGCTTCTGACTCTACATTGTTACAGTACATTTACAGTGCACCACAATTTGAACAGAACATTGGCAAACTCTGAACCTGTTTCTGGCACAGTGATTTATTGCATGGGGCAGGGGCCATGGGGCCCGAGCAGGAAATCCTGACCATCATTCCTTGGGCTTCCTCTGAATTGTGTCACTGCCCTAGACTCTCTGTGTGTCTCTCTGAGGTGGATTATCCCTGTAACGTAACACATACTAAGCCTCAGGGAACAATAGTCATTATTCAGAGCCTCCTACATCATGACAGGCTCCTTCTGCCGATGCGGAGTTTTGCTTAGAGTCATCTCCAACGACACATCTTTGCTGATAGTTAAGGGGTAAGTGTGAAGTGTATTTTGAATTTTGGGTTAAAATTGAGAAACAAACACTTTTAAAAAATATACATTGTTGCCCTGACTGGTGTGGGTCAATAGGGTAGAGCCTCATCCCGAGCACCAAAGGGTCACTGGTTTGATTCCCAGTCAGGGCACATACCCAGGTTGCGGGGTGAGTACAGAAGGCAACCAACTGGTGTTTCTCTCACATCGATGTTTTTTTCTCTCTCTCTTTTCTCTCTCCTCTCTCCCCAACCTTCTCCCTCTCTCTTTAGAATCAATGAAAAACGTATCTTTGGGTAAGGATTAACAAAAAAAAATTAAAATTATATATAGTTAAGCTCTGGACCAAGTAGCAGTTGTTGAGCTAACTTGCCTCAAGACCAAGCCTGTGTTGTATTGATTTATAAGTCAAGGATGGCTTTAGCTATTTGCTTAGTCAGCCATGCAGGAATGATAGTGGGTCATGTTATGGACTGGATCGTGTCCTCCCCCAAAATGCCTGTGTTGAAGCCCTAACCCTCAGGGCCTCAGACCATGACTGTATTTGGAGGTAGGCCTTTTAAGAGGTGGTTAAGTTAAAATGAGGACACTAAGGTGGCCTTAATCCGATCTGACTGGTGTCCTTATAAAAAGAGAAAGTTTGGACACACATGAAGACACCAGGGATGCACCCACACCGAGGAAAAGCCATGTGAGGGCACAGAGAGGAGGCACCATCTGCAAGCCAAGGAGAGAAGCCTCAGGAGAAACCAGACATACAAGCACCTTGGTCATGGACTTCCAGCCTCCAGAACTGTGAGAAAATAAATGTCCATTGTTGTTTCAGCCACCCAGACTGTGGTGTTTTGTTATGGCAGCCGGAGCTGGCTAATACAGATCACCTCAAATATTTTACCTTTTGCAACCCATTTCTATCATTTTCAAATCAGAAGTTAGCATTGCAAGTGACCATTATGCCTGTCTTGCCTCCCAGAGCCTCTGGATAAATCCAAACTTCTTCACATGGCAGACAAGCCCTTCAGGACCTATATAGCTCTCATTTCTCAGCGCTTCCCCTTGCACTCTGGCTCAAGCCAAGGGCATTCACCTAGAAGCCACACCTTCTTCCTCCTCTGGCATCTTCACCTCAAGGTGAATACTGCAAGTCTCAGCTTACATACAGTCCCTGCAGGAGGCCTTACCTCATCTGGACTGTGGCATTCCTCCCCTTTGTGCTCCCACAGCACAGGCACCCTCGTCAGAGCTCACCTGCTGCTTCCCCTCAGCTCCGAAGGCTCTTGAGGTCAGAGACTGAATCTGATTCACTGGTGCATCCTTGGTGCTTGGTATAGAACCCGGCACACAGTTGATGTTCTGTTAGCTGAATCAAAGCATGAACACATTTGTGCAACATAGTCCTTCAAAAGAGTCATTGAGTGCCTCATCTGTGTAAGACACTGGGAGAGGACAGGGATACATTTCAAGCAGATTAGTCTTCTTGGGCTGCCATGACAAAGTCACAGACAGGGGAGTACTGTGAGGGGAGGCTTAAACAACAGAAGTGTGTCTCCTCACAGTTCTGGAGACTAGAAGGCCAAGATCAAGGTGTCAGCAGGGTTGGTTTCTTCTGAGACTGTAGTCCTTGGCTTGCAGATGGCTGTCTTCTCCCTGTGTCTTCACATCATGTTCCCTCTGTGTGTCTGTGTCCTGATCTCCTCTTCTTATAAGGACACGAGTCAGATTATATTAGGGCCCAACCCCTAATGACCTCATTTTATTTTAATAACTTCTTTGAAGACCCTCTCCCCAAATAAAGTCACAAATAAAGTTACTGGGGATTAGAGCTTCAACATATGAGTTTGGAGAGGACATGATTAAGCCCACAACATTAGTTGTGAGCACTGGCTTCATCTTTAGCACCTTGAGGTACCCCTGGGGTGGCTGTAGACGACCACATTGCTGACTCCTTTGGAAAATTATTTGCCATAAAGGTTCGGTGGTAAACATACATCGTCAGGAAAGGGGCATTTTGGAGTTGATTGTTGTTTTCAGGGGTGGGAGTGCACTATTATATTAGGAATTCCACCCCACCGAGAATAAAGTCCTAGAGGGCTAAAATAATGAAAACATTTCAGAATATATGGTGATTGCCAACACTAACATCCTCACTGGAAATTCCCGCTCTGAAATGGTCAGTATTTGGTTAACCTTGAGAAATTCTGTGGTCACGTGTCCAGTTCCCACCCAGGATGAAAACATCATCACTTCTCCTGGACTATCCAGACGGGAGAGCTCTGTGGGACACGGTCAAGTCCTGTCTTCTATGTTCTGGTTGGACAGAGAGGATTTAGCCTTCCTCGCCATAAAAGGCTGGGAAAGGGTCCACCCAGGCTCAGCCTTGGTCACTCCCTGTGCATAATTGAAATCACTGCCCACAGAATTCAGGGTGAGGTTGTAGGGAAGAGGCTGTGTAAATGACTCTGACTGTTGCTATAACAACAGGACCGTGGTCTAATTTCTTCTGAAAAATGAATTTCAGCTGGTAGGATGGAGCTGAGCAGCTTCTCCCCACAGATTAAAAGCTCTGCGACAGCCTCCCTAGCTCTTCTGTGTGTGGACCGAGTGCGTGGAGCCAGTTCAATCACATCCACGTTCATCTGAATGTGAGAACGTGCCTGTCTGTGTGTGGTCATCTTCACCCACCGGTGATTCATCCCGGAGAGGAAAATCCTCTAGTTCTGCCTTTCCCCTATTTGTGAACAAAGTTACTGAAGACATTGTAAATATGGCAGTCCCCTTGTTGGTACAAGTCCCTTAGCTTCCAGCTTTGGGGTAAAAGCATGCTACTGTGGAATGGAGGTCTGGGGATCAGATGCCTTCTAGAAAGATGCTATTCTATGTCCATATCCTATTTGCTCACTCACTAAGATGGTGTGTGTGTGTGTGTGTGTGTGTGTGTGTGTGTGTGTGAGAGAGAGAGAGAGAGAGAGAGAGAGAGAGAGAGAGGCAGAGAGAGAGAGGGAGAGAGGGAGAGAGAGAGAGAGAGAGGACTTCTTTTCCAGCAGGCAGCTCTTAGCTTTGCTTTATGCAAACTGCAACTCACAAGGAAGAGCAATGTCTGACCTCTTTGAGGGAAGCGAGAGGCTTTTTATAGACTAGGCCATCTTATTTCAATACTGTTGTTTGCCAAAGGGAGATAAACACGTGCTGGGATTTTATGCAAAAGCAGTGTCGGGCCTGGGCACTGGGCGCTCTGCCTCCCTGTGCAGGTGCAGGGCTTCCGGGCCATGGAGAGGCTCCTGGAAGGGGCTGCCAACAGAAATGAGAATGTCTCGTTGAAAATCAGGGACGTTTTGAGTAAACAGTGAAATTAAAATATTCTTGATTCCTACCCAAGGGAGAGAAAAGTACTCAGCCTCCCTGAAGTGTCTCTCCCTCCCGCCTCCCTCCTCCCAGAAAATAAACAAATCGAAATCTGGAGCTTAGTTCCAACATGCCTGTTCTTTGGTGTGTGCGGCTGGTGTGAGTCTCCAGCTGCGAACGATGCAGATGAGATGTGATCTTCTCATTTGCCCTCTTCCTCCCTCTGGTTTTTCCCTCTTTCCTCGCCCACCCCCTTCACCGTCATTTCTTTACAGCTCTAAATAAAATCCCATTAGGAATCTCGGGCTGTAATACAAGGTCGCGCTACAGGCGTGTTTGAATGGATAATGTATGCATGACTTTTAGTAAACGATATCGGGAGATATTCCTGAGGAAATTGTTTCTTCTTCTTAAAAATAAATAGAATGTAGCATGTCTGTGTGCTTATGGAGATGAAAAGGCAGAGCAGTCAGGGTTCAGATGTTGGCGTCTGAGGGCAACTGCAGAGCTCAGCGGAGCTTTTCCCACGGAGAGCTACCTGGCGCAGGGGGCTGCCACCCGGGTGCACGCAGCTGCCGCCTCCTGAAGCGTTCAAGGCTGCAGCTCTCATCACGCCTCAAACACATGCTAAATCTGCACAGTAACATCCTCCCTCGTAGAGGAGCACGCCTTTCTGTGAATCAGGCAGATCTGACTCAAAGACATGAACACATCCTCCCAGACTGTCACGACACAGGCGTGGAAAACACTTTTTCAGAATTTCTAAGCAAGGTTTGCTCACGTTTGATCAGGACAGGAGTTGGCAGGCACAGAACAGCAGAGTGGGTGAGAGCACGGAGTGAGAGGCAAGTGGGACTGAGGAGAGCTCTGCTCTGGGCTCTGGGGCACACTCCTGTCCTCTCTGGTTATTGTGAGAATTAATCAAGGTAATACATGGAAAGCATTTAGCCTGATGCCTGGTACATGGTAAGTCCTCAGCCAATTAGAATCTTAAATGACGTGAATGTCCTGAAATATTTAGTAAGCAGTGAATCAGATCCTCTGATAAAAACTTAGAAGTGCAGCGCTTTCTACTGAACATTTTGTGAGATTTGAAAATCATATAGCCTTGGCATTTGCAGAAATAGCAGTCTCAGTTTTAATGAGTTCATAATTTGCTCAAACACTGATTTAAACTAACTGTACAGAGCTCATGAAAAACTTTACAACTTGAGATATAAAGAATCCACAGGATTCACATGACCGAAAATACAATTTATTCATTCAGTTCAGAGAAAGCCACAGGCTTGTGTGAACATGTATGTATTTGGAAATATGGAGATTTGAAGAGACCTTGGAACCCACCAGTTGTAAATGTCAGCAGCCTCAAATGCTCTGCTGATGTTTTAGGATCCATTCTCAGTAGTTATTGTGCATTTAACTGGTGCTGATTACATGTTTAAAAGTAACTGAAGAATCAAAGCATACCTGAGATTTCAGCCACACCCAAAAAGACTCAAAATGCTTTTAAAGGGGACCTTCCTCTGGTACCCACAGCTGGAGTTGGGTGAGCATCCATGCTCCCAACACTGAAGAGAGTGATAACCCTCTTGTATATTCCTGAGACTACTTGGGAATAGAGCTTTAAATCTGACTCTTAGCAAAAAGGAAAAGGATCATGGTCATTTCTAAGATTAACCTCAGAGTCCTCCAGAATATTCTGAAGGGTCCTGTTCCCCTGGGCTGGGGGCTCAATGGTGCCCCTGCATTTCCTTGGGCCTCTGAAGCTGAGGTTTCAGATGCCCATTAGGAGGAGAGGCCCCTGTTCAGATGATCCTTTTCTTCCTGGAGCATTACAGAATGGAGATTTCTAACTGCTCAAGGCTGACAGACATCCCCTCCAGTGACCCAGATTGCTGCCCACTGACCAGGTTCGGAGAATCTGTGTTCTCGGATGATCAAAAGTAGAGGTTTTAAACTCTTGGCTCTCAGGGAACTAGTTGTGTGTGTGTGTGTGTGTGTGTGTGTGTGTGTGTGTGTGTCCACATGAATTTTATTGTGTAGTAAAGTTCCTTCCTCTCAGACCTAATGTTAGCAGTGTACAAGGCTGACAAGGGAGACCTCAGGAGCTGTGATAGGTTACTACATTCTTGTGTGTCGCTCTATCCTTCACATAGATCTCCTTAAGACAAACATATTCAACTTTTGTCGGTCCATGTCTGACACAGGTTCACTTTCTGGGGTGGTCTTTGTTCTTGGGAATGAGTCCACCCCTCAGCACTAGCACACAGGCCATGGCACACCCTCAGTTCATTGCATGAAAATGAAGGCAAGTGTATAACGTGGAAAGGGGAAATGTCTAGGACAGGGGTGGGCAACCTTTTTGTGAGTGCGTGCCAAAACCAGCAAAATCTCTGACTCAAAATTCTTCTGCATGCCAACCCTAATTTTTTGAGAACATGTTACGCCTACTTGATATCTCTTAAGGTGTACGTATGTGAGAAACCTTGAAGAAATAATAAAATTCATTCGAGCAACAAAAACACAGTATATGATGATGAAAAATACATTTATTTTTTAATGTATACATGTACACTGATAGTCCGACAGAAAACTTTATGACTCCGTTTGATATTATCAGTGGGACTTTTGCTGCTGCATCACTGATGACAGAGATTTTACATCAGGTTTATATTTCGTGACCTTCAGAGATATGCACGAGCTACTACTTTCATCCGTCAGGCTACTCCTATTACAAGACTTAACAGAATTCATCACTGAGAACAAAGATTCACAAGCGTATGTGGATGAAACCAAAACACTGGTCGGATCTAGGAAGGCAGGGGGAGTTAAGGCAGAGGCATAGAAATTGCTCTTCCTTTCTTGTTAATCCATGTCTATGGTCTTTAAGATAACTTGTTATGTAAAATTATTTATTTATCTAAGATGCACCTATACTGAATTTATCTGAAAAATAAGGAAGTCGATATTAAGAAAAATAATTGTAAATGGAAGATTATAAGAGAGGATTTCGCGTGCCAGCAAATGTTACTGGTGTGCCATGTTTGGCACGTGTGCCAGGGGTTGCCCACCCCTGGTCTAGGATACTCCCTGCCCAGAGAAACCTAAAATACAAAAAATAAACATTGTCATGAAAAGTCTTGTAGACATCCAGCAAGCTTCTGCAGAATCCCAGGTCCTCTGAGATTGGAAGCATCTCACCCCAAGTGTTGTTCCCTAGCCCTGTCTATGAGCTGTCCCAGAATGTCACTGGTGAACATTTTATACTGACATCAGGTTTGTGTGTGTACATGTGTGTGTGTATTTTAATCAAACCAATAACTTCAGAATGTCATAACTTGAGCAGAATTATTAATGTAGTTCAGAATTCCTAAAAACTGGAGACCCTGGATCAAATCTGATAAGTGTCTTTAGATACCTGTGCATTTAACCTGCGTCCCAATCTGGGCCCCACTTTGGGCTCCTGAATCAGAAACTGTGGCAGTGAGACCAAGAAATCTGCATTTCTCACAGTAGCCCAGGTCACTTCAAGTTGGATAATCGGTGGTCCAGAAAATTGGACCACTTAATAACCCTCAAAAAATGCTTTCTAAGGGCTCTGAAATCTAGGAGACAACTCTGAAAATGCTCTGCACACTATTCATATTCTGCTAATTAAAATATCTAATGAGTATTCTGGGTCACTCATCAAATGCCTTAACTAAGCAAGTCGAATTTGCCTGTGTGTTCCTGTGCTAGTTATCTGCTGGCAGAGTGGGGAGAGAATAACCATATGAAAATCGATTCAGTGAGTCATCTTTTGGTTTGACCAGAGCAGATCAAAATGACAAAAATGTTCTTTTTGAGCCTTGAAATTAGTTATAGCATCTGGAAACTGTGATTCCAGTTCATCTTTCAATATTAGGAAATAGCTGTGTCTCTAATAGTTGGTGAAGGGAGTTCACTCACATTTTTGGTTGGGGGTGGGGTGCTTTGGTGGATGAAAACTTGAAGTCTTTGTATGGAAGTTTAAAATTCAATTATGAAAATAGCCAGCATTTTCAGTTCATGTAAGTGTCAAAACGTGTGACCTTAGCAATGTCACGTCAGGTCTCTGGGTTTCAGCCTCAGCCTTCCCTTCCATGATTCTCTTCATATGCTCTCCATTGTTCTCATCATAGTTTCCCTGAATCCTTACTGTCCTCAGAAATATTAAGGAGGGGACAGTCCACAAGCCATTTCCAGCACAAATAAATGTTATGTTTAATCAGTTGCCACTAAAATACTATACAGGCCAATATTTTCAAGTGCTTGCTTTGAGGGTCAATGACTTAAGTTCAGTGTGGTTACTTCAGAGATCTTTTTAGGGCTCATCCATTCCTACCATCCCATGACGGAGAAAGAAAGCAGCTATCGGACAATATGTATTAGGATGACTTGGGATCACATGGAGGGTCCCCAAGATCAGGAGTTGTGGGGAGGGACCATCACAAGAGCCTACACTGAAGGTAATGTCTAAGCTGCCTCATGGAAGACAAAGGAAGTTAGTCAGATGAAGAAGTTGGATAAGAGTATAGCATATGCAAAGGCTCAGAAGAGAGAGAATAAACACTGTATGTGCTGAGAGCTGCAGATAATTAAGTATAACAAAGGTTTAGCGTCGACTGGTGTTGGAGGGCCAGTTGGGGAAAGAAGGTCAGAGGTGATCGCTAAGATAGGAAAGGTAAGCCGGATCAAGTTGTGGAGGGCCTGTGCGCCAGACGTCCATGATGCTGAAGTCATTGGACAGCTCCAAAGAGCTGCAGATGAGCAATGGGCTGGATCAGGCTCACATCTACTCAGAAAAGCACAGCCATGTCACAGAGAATGGGTTGGAGGGCAGGCGGGCCTGGTGCAAGGAGACTACTCAGGAGCTGCTGCAGAAGTCAAGAGAGAAGTGATGATCTGAACTAAAGTAGTGTCATCGGGGGTGGAAGATGAGAATTTGAAATTTATTAATGATAAGAACAGACAGTTCTTGAGGTTTAATTGGGTGTGGGTGGTGGGGAGAGGGTGGAATCAAGGGTGGTTCCGGAAAACAGTCTGAGGGAGCATCAGACTGTTCGCATTGGAGTCAGTGCCGCAGAAGAAGGTACGGCTGTGTTTCATGGTCCTGGATGAAGGTGTAGTGTGGGCTGTGGAGTCAGACCAGGGTTACAAGGTAACACCTATCTCTTAGAATCATCAGGAGTAGAAGACAAGGAATCTGATGGTTTACCCTGATATCTTCCATCCTAAAGTAGTCATTAATAGCAGTGTCATCATCTTTATTCCCAAGCTCTGTGAACATGCCCAATTTCATGCAAAATCAGGACAAGGCATAAGAGGTGTGGGCTTTGGGGAGGGAAGGAAATTGGGTGTGTGTGTGTGTTTAACTTACTAGCACTGCTGAAAGTCTAAAGAAAGAAAGAATGTCTTTTTTTGTGGACATACTGACCCTGAGAATCTCAGGGAATAGGGTTCCTCTATGTCAGCAGGGGCTGTAATCTTAGCCCTGTTCCTCCTTGTTATGGGTGTCATCCACCCTCCCCATCCCACCTCCTCCAAAGCTCTGCCCCTTTCCCTGTAGAGCCAGCAGGACCCGCATATGACCAACCCCAAAGGTTTGCTGTGAAAACTAAATATGGTCCTTTGTGAAAGGGCTGTATAACCCCAAGGGCACAGCTATTCTTGTTACTACTTGTCTGGGTATCATCTCTCTCTCTCTCTCTCTCTCTCTCTCTCTCTCTCTCTCTCTCCCTCCCTCCCTCTCTCTCTTTCTCTCTCTCTCCTCCTACATACACACACCCCACAGTTTCATAGAAACACACACCATTGAGCTACAGCATGTAGACCAGAGACTGGTGCTGGAGCCAGTGTGAAGCAGGAGTTGTTTCCTTCAGAGTCACTGACAGGTGATAGTGGCCCATAGTGTCACTGGCATGGGGTGAACAGTGTGCTTCAGCTCCTGGCACCACAGCGTCCCTTAATGGGAGAAAACACTTATAATAATAGTAACCCAGGAGCAAGGAAGCTGATGCTCAATAAAAAGTTCCTGTGATTTTTCCACAGGGGCACAAATCATAGCATTGGAAGGCAGAAGAGCCAGGGACTCCCTAAGATAAGGATGTTTGGGATGAGACTGATACCTGGGTCCTGGAGAGGTGGGGAAGTCACAAGGACATTTCCTCGTGTAGTCAGCCATTCTCTCTCTCTCTCTCTCTCTCTCTCTCTCTCTCTCTCTCTCTCTTTAATTGATTTCAGAATGGAAGGGAGAGGGAGAGAGATAGACACATCAATGATGAGAGAGAATCATTGGTAGGTTGCCTCCTGCACCCACCCCCCTACTGGGGATTGAGCCCACAACCCAGGCATGTGCCCTTGACCAGAATTGAACCCAGGACCCTTCAGTCCACAGGCCGATGCTCTATCCACTGAGCCAAACCAGCTAGGGCTAGTCAGCCATTCTCATGCTCACTGAGCAGAGAGCTTGTGAGTTAGTCTTCCAAAGCACCCAGATTCTATCCCTTTCTGCCCACTCTCCTTCTCCTTCCCCGGAGGCGTGACGAGAGAATCAGACTCTCAGACCACCTTTCCATATAGCAGCGGGTGCTGAGACAGTGGGGATGCTATTTGGGACACAACTAAACAAAATAAAAAAACCACACCATAGCTTCAGTGTCTTCAGTGGGTCTTTTTTATATTCCTAAACGCTGACACATGAAGTATATGTCAAGATTTGGGTTAAAGGGGCCAGCAGGAGAGAACTTGAGGCTTTCAAGGACAAAGAAATTCTTAGCATTCACTCAGGTTGAATGCTGGAAATCTATTTGATTTGAACCTCAACAACCTGGAGCTGTTTTACAATCTAGGACACGAATGCATTAGCACTTGGACGTGGGCTTGAATTGCAAATTTGATTTTTGTTGTTCACATTTTAAAAGGTTCACCAGATGCTTGGAAAACATTAGGGTTTTGTGGGCTAGCGAACAGAAATACTGTCATTCTACCTATCTGTGTCTTAGAGATCAGGAAAGTACTCTCTCCCAGTTGCAGTTGTGGCTATTAGTATCAGTGAATTTTAAAAATAATAATAGCTAAGGTTTAATGGGTGCTCACTGGACTCCAGGCACGAAGCTAAGTGCTTTCCATATTATTTCATTTAAGTTCAGCTTCAGGGTAACTCTATGAGCTACCTATTACTCACCCATTTTGCAGATAAGGAAACCAAGGCTTAGGAGAGGTTCCATGTTGTCCAGGATTCATTCATTCAACGTGTGTTTATCAAGTGTCTACTGTGAGCTGCTGGGGACTCAGTAGTGAACAAAACAGGGAAGTTCCTACCCTCATATAACTCAGTATCTAATAGTGGGTATCACAGCTAACAGTTATTAAGTTCCAGGACACAGGTATATGTTTTAACTCTTAAGTGAGGGCCGTGGGTTTGAATCCAGGCATTCTGACTCCAAAGCCTATGCTCCTGTGTCTGTGTTACTGCCCCTCAGGGCTTCACCCAGATAGGCCCGCTCTGCTGGTAAGAGGTGAAACTTGTGATTCCCAACCAGACCTGCCCTTGTCCATGGTCTTGGCTGCCACTGTTCTACTGAGGAACAAACAGAGTGTTTGTCTTTATTTTCTCCATCCTGCCCCATCCACTCTGTGGCCCTACAACAGAATGGTGGGCCCTGACTTTCTAAAGTAAAGTCAGGTTCATCTTTAAGACAAGAGCTTATTTGTTTTAAGGCAAACATCGCTTCAGGAGGTTTCCCAGGGCCCCGCATTGTTTCCTTCAGGCCCTGAGGCTGTAATATTTGAACTTGCCGCTCTGTGTTGGAGCTACATTCAAGTATCTGCCACACCTATGATCAGAACCACAGTCTCCTGGTTTGTTCAATAAATCACATCATTTTATAACAGTGTCTACCTTATATGAAGGCTTGAACCAATATCTTCTTTGAAGTTAAATTCCAGTGTGTCCCCATTCGGGCTTTGTTTTTAGCAATTCAGGGGCTTTTACTAAGTGAGCGCAGACAGTGTTTGGTGTTGTGATTAAAAATATAAGATTTAGGAACAAGGGCTGGACTGGATTTTCACCCAAGGACCTTTTCTGTTTGCTTTTAACATGGATTTCTCTACTTATGGGAGAACAGCAATAAAGTGGCACTTCTTAGAATCCCTACCTCATCTCCGGACGGGTTTTATTTCACACGGGGCTCCTCTGGAGCCTGGTCAGTTCCGCGTGTGAGTGCCTAGTGCAGGGTCCAAGGGAATCCTGCTCCTTTCTTCCCTGGAGGACTGCTCCTCCTGCCCTCTCCATGCATTCTGCCTTCTACCCTCGACTCTGAGAAGCTACAAAAACCCAGCTAACCCCATATTCTCTTCCTTTTGTCACCCATTGAATATTTGCCCAGTACTTACTTTCTGCCAAGTGCTTTTACCAGAAATCCTACACACTTCCCTTTTCTGGCAGAAAGGAAGGGGGCAGACAGATGAATTAGGTTTATGGCTTATAAATTCATAGAATTAGCAAGACTTTTCTTAATTTGACTTAAATGAGTCCAGTTAAGTAGGCACAACACACTCCAAAGTATGAGATCCCATTCTTGGGGATGCAGAATCTCAAAGCCAGGCATTCCTTATGGTCAATGGGACAGCCTTCCTGCTCTGATTTAAGCTCACCTCTTTTAGCCTCTATGAATTGCACAACAGAATCATTCGCTCAATTTGCCATTATTTGTTAACCACTGCACTGAACTTGAACACAAGGTGCAGCCCCACCAGACACAGTGATCAAGTCAGCTATAGTCACACCTTCCTGGAGCTCACTAAACAGACACTTACATAATTGCCCCAAAGTATAGTAGGACCTATGATGGGGAAGTAGAGATTGCTTGGAAAGACTTACTCCAGCATATCCAACCTAGTATAGGTGAGTCAAAGAAGACCGTGGGGAATGGCTATAAGAGAAGATTTCTTAAAGTAAGTGAAGTCTAAAATACAACCAGAAAAATGAGCAGCTGTTAACCTGGGGAAGGGAGGGTGGAGGGGAAACAGTATATTCCAAGAAAAGAAAACAAAATGTCCAAAGTCCTGGAAGCAGAGCAAAGCTTGGCACACTTAAGAAACTGAAGTTTCAGGAGAATTTATAGAACATGTCCGGGAGGTGATGGGGAGGTGATGCTAAGCTGAGAAGGAAGAAGATGTGCCTGGAATGATGACCAAAAGAGCCAGGTGAAGTAGGTTCAGTTTGGGTTTTAATCTGAAGACAATGGAAATCACTACAAGGTTATAAGCAAGAAGGGCGATATGTTTTGTTTTGTTTTGTTTGTTGTTTTTTCTTTTTTGGTTTTGTTGAAAAATGTGGCAGCGCAGTGAATAAATTGATAGAAAGCAAAGCAATGCATAAAAGAATAGGTGAAAGAGTAAATGGATGGATGAACGAAGCCAAGACATGGAGATCAGTTAGGAGACTGTTGCAACGGTCTAGCAAGAGATAATGGTATCCTGGCCAAGGATAGTAGCAGTGAGGTTGGAGGTGAGTCGGTGTATTAGAGTAATAGTTTGGATGCAGAATCCATAGGACTTGGTGATTGGTGATGTGAGGTGTTTCAAGAAGAATGCTCACGTTTCTGATTTGGGTAACTGGGTAGTACTGAGATGAGGACCAGGTTTGAGTAGGAAAAGATAATCAGCTCAGTGTTGAGACATGTTGAGTTGTAGATGCCCAAGAAACATCTGGTAAGAAAGCATTGGAGTTAGCGGAGCTCAGCAGAGAAGGGAGGGCTGGGTATGTTGTTATGAGGTCACTAGCCTAGAGAAGTTAGTTGAAGCTGTTGTGATGGGTGAAATCATCTAGGCTAGGGTGTAGAATGGGTAGGGGGAAAAAAGCTTAAGATAAAACAATGAAGAATACTATCATTTAAGGGAAAGAAAGAAGAATACATAGGGAGCTGAGGAAGAGCAGGTGGTGAGACAGGAGGAAATCCAAGAAAGCATGAGAGCAGAGTGGGCTACTGCATCACCAGGTGCTGGGAGGTCTTGTAAAATAAGAACTCAGAGGAAGTTTGGGGTTATGTTAACCGTTCATCTTCATTTCTACACTCTTTAGTAAATGTGTTAAATTTTCTCTTCTTAGAGGCTTTTTATTGTTCTTTAAAAATATTGTTTATTTAATTCCTTAATGTTCTCAATGAAGAGATGACACAAATTTAAGTAAGTGTTAACATCTTCCTCAAGTATAGTACATTTTGGTCCAAGTGTCACATTTAGCATTCCGTTGAAAATAGTAATAGATGATTCTCACTCTCCAATCTTTAGTTTGTTTTCTGTCTCTTAGCTTTGTGGGCTCTGCTTCTTAGAAGTTAGTGGACAGCAATACATTTCACCACACTGAAAGAATAAACTATGAGCTGGAGATTTAATCATTCTCTTTCCTATTTCTTTTCCAGCTCCAGGAGACTGTGAAAAGGAAGTTGGAAGGAGCCCGATCACCACTTAATGGAGACCAGCAGAATGGTGCTTGCGATGGGAGTTTTTCTCCAACCAGCAAGCGAATACGAAAGGACATTCCCACCGGGATGGAAGCCATCAACAGTTTGCCCAACAACATGCCACTGCCTTCAGCTTCTCCTCTGCACCAACTTGACCTGAAGCCTTCTTTGCCCTTGCAAAATAGCGGGACTCACACTCCTGGGCTCCTAGAAGACCTAAGTAAGAATGGCAGACTCCCGGAGATTAAACTGCAGCCTGTTAATGGTTGTAGTGACCTGGAAGATAGCTTCGCCATCTTGCAGAACAAGGACCTCAAACAAGAACCTCTAGACGACCCTACTTGCATAGACACATCAGAAACATCTCTTTCAAATCAGAACAAGCTGTTCTCAGATATTAACCTGAATGATCAGGAGTGGCAAGAATTAATCGATGAGCTGGCCAACACGGTTCCAGAGGATGACATACAGGACCTGTTCAATGAAGACTTTGAAGAGAAGAAGGAGCCAGAATTCTCGCAGCCAGCGACAGAGACCCCTCTCTCCCAGGAAAGTGTGAGCGTGAAGAGCGACCCCTCTCACTCTCCTTTTACACATATCTCCATGGGATCTCCCCAGACGAGGCCTTCTTCTTCTGGTCCTCCCTTTTCCACCGTCTCCACGGCCACCAGTTTACCTTCTGTTGCCAACACTCCTGCAGCTCCGAACCCCGCCAGCTCCCCAGCAAACTGTGCGGTCCAGTCCCCGCCAACTCCAAACCCAGCCCACACCCCGGGCCAAGCTCCACCTCGGCCTGGCAATGGTTATCTCCTCAATCCGGCAGCAGTGCCGGTAGCTGGCTCGGGGTCAGGCCCGGGGGCTGTGCCCAGCTCCGACATGTCTCCAGCGGAGCAGCTCAAACAGATGGCAGCGCAGCAACAGCAGAGGGCCAAGCTCATGCAGCAGCAGCAGCACCCAAACCAGACTTCCAGCTGGTCCCCGTTAGGGCCTCCATCCAGTCCATACGGCGCAGCTTTCACTGCAGAAAAACCAAATAGCCCCATGATGTACCCCCAAGCCTTTAACAACCAAAACCCCATAGTGCCTCCGATGGCAAACAACCTGCAGAAGACGACAATGAATAACTACCTCCCGCAGAATCACATGAACATGATCAATCAGCAGCCAAATAACTTGGGTACAAACTCCTTAAACAAACAGCACAACATTCTCTCTTACGGCAACACGAAGCCTCTGACCCATTTCAATGCGGACTTGAGTCAGAGAATGACGCCACCCATGGCCAATCCCAACAAAAGCCCCCTGATGCCCTACATCCAGCAGCAGCCGCCGCAGCAGCAGCCGCAGCTCCAGGCTCCCAGGGCGCACCTGAGTGAGGACCAGAAACGCATGCTTCTCATGAAGCAGAAAGGAGTGATGAACCAGCCCCTGACGTACGCGGCACTGCCGTCCCACGGTCAGGTAGGTGGGAAAGTGATGCCCCCCTTGCGCCGTGCGGTTGTGCATTTCAGACTGCCCACGTGGGATGCTTTGGCACCAGCAGGGTTTAATTGCCTGTGGAGATGCGTCCTACACATCCTCATGGGGTTGTCAGGTTTGGGTTTGGGGTTTTTTTCCTTCCTTTTCTCTAAGAGATGGAAAAGGTTAGCCCGATTAACTTGCCTGTAGTTGAATGCCTGGGAATCAAAGAAGTTTGATTCCCAGTGGCAGATAAGAAGTGAAAAATTACATAAGGTCCTCACTCTGAGGGAGGCAGTGCTGCAGCGGTCCCAGGGCCAGAGCTGTTCTCCTTATCTCCCAGGTCTTTCGGTCTTACACTCGGCCTTGAGAAGGCCAGAGCCTTTGGGGATCTCTGCAACGCTTTGATGAAGCCCTCAACAGCCTTTGCCTAGCTTTCGGAGTTGTGAATCCTGGACATTGGGGTTTTTGATGTTCAAATCTGAGAGAGTTTACTGTATTTTCAGAGTGACCTGCAGGATAGATTTTTGTAGGATTTGTCGCTGAACTAAGGCAATTAGAAGCTGCTTCAAGCTCGTGACTTGGGAGTGCAGTCAAACCTCGCCAGTTTATTCAGCTCTAATTCAGGGAAATTCGATGGTGCCTGTACCTTAGTATTCAAACAAACTCCTCTCTCCCACTTCCCGGCTTCCTGGTTTGGACAGCAGGGAATAGATCCATGGAAAAATGAGTGTCAGCCAATGGGGAGTGAGTACTCATTGATAAGCATTCACCTCCTCATCCTGACCACTGTGGCAACAGGCAAAACTCCTTCCATGTACCACTTCCTCTACTTTGAAGGAGAGAGTGGGGAAGTGCATTGTTCTACTGCCCTTCTCCATACAGGGGTGAATTCATGAGCTGCCACTGTACTGCCTACTGCTGTTTTGTGCCCTAGTCCTTGCAGGATGCCAACGTTTGCATTGCAGTTGGAGGTTTTGCAGAAAAGTCTTTGCTTTAGGGGCGTGTGCATACAGGTTCTAACTAGTGCTCAGATATGTATCCACAGTTGGATGCATCAGAAGTAATGCAGGCAGCTCTTGCATCACTAGGCAACTGCTTGCATCTTCTATCTCCTGGTGTGACCCCCTCCCGCCTCATATCCACCCAACCCCCCTGAACTTGACGGAGGCCACAGAGCTGGCAGTGGTGCTGGCCTGCAGAGACAGGCCTGAGCTCTGTGGCTTGGTTCCTGTCCTTCACAGCCTTCCAATCCCAAAACCTCACAGTGGTTTCTTGTCTGCACATGCCGGCCGGCTCTAAAGAAATTCTGTCTGGAGAAATAAAAATGTAGCTTGGTTTACGTCAACTGCAATCAGTGGAAGGTAGGAAAGCATCATTGATATGTGAACTTTAATGTATTATTTTGGTATATCTATATCTATACACACACACACACACACACACACACACACATACACACACACACACACACACACCATTGGAAAGGTGTGACATTTTATACACTTCAGAATTAAGTTCTGAAGCAGGCAAAAATATAGGCAGTTCACAGGGATGTTTGTTGTAGCCCTAGCGTATCTGAGGTTTATGAAATCACAAGCTGTCAGAATGGTCTCATCTTCATCTTAATGCAAATTCTGCCAGCAACAGTAAAATATCTCCTCCGAGCCAGACCAAAGATGATTAATTCTAATCCCCAGGCTCTGCAGACATGTGGGTGCAGTGTGAGCCCATCCTCACCACCACCACCACCACCACCACCACCACCCTCCCAACTGAATGTCTTTTGAAATTTGCTAACTTGGGATGAAGTTTTTGTCTTTGCTGGGACATGAATTTTAAAGGTGCTTATTTCAGGTCCTTATGCTTGCCTCACTATGAGTAACTGAGGCCTTAAGCTACAGAGCTCATGTTTGGAAAGAGCTCAGTCAGGTGAAGAAATGAAGGTGATGGTTTTCTGGACTAAATCTATGGGCTTGTCCTCTGGTCCTTCCGTCTCACGAGGTACTTTCAGGGTGGACAGGATCTGCGTTCTTGAGGCCTCATTAGAATAATCACTTCTTAACCTCATACAGAGCCATAAGCAAAAGCAGGCTTTTTAATGAAATATTAACTCACCACTGTTTGAAACAAGCTTCAAAATACACATATAAACATGTGAATATCCTTCTGCAAACATACCAGTTATTTCATGCTTTTATCTGATTGTGGAGCAGTATTTACATAGCTCTCAGAATCGTTAATTTGCACTCTATGCGAGTACATGGCACAAAGATGTGCACGCATTACAGGCAAGACATAAAATGTAATTATACATAGGTGTAGTTCAATTTGTTTTCTGCTGTTGCTAGTGAAAATTCACTTTATTCTTTGTTGGCCACAAGGACCATGCGCCACACTTAGTTTTAATGAATGACTTGAGCACCAAAGCCACTAACACTAGAACATTGATTTCAACATAATTATCTTATAAAGATGTTTACTTATTTGGGACATTTGCAGAAAATGCAATTCCTCTCAGAAATGAACAGAAATTCACTCAGTTCCTAGACATTTCAAAAAAGATGGAACCAAAACTAGAAAGCGCCCCAAAAACAACTTTTGTCAAAATTGAGCAAAGATTTATGTACAAAGATTATGTGCTAAGAGTGTTAATTACAATAGTGGAAAATTGTGACCAAAATAAGAATTTTGGAAAAATAATGGACATGAAAACCATGATATTGACTGATTATCATGTAGAAATGCTCATAGGAAAAGTGAAGCAGATCGACCATACAGTAGCTTGTATGTTGCAATCCAGATTGTGTTTTTCATACATATAGAAAAATACTGAATAACTAAAATATTAAGAATGGTATATTTGGTTGGTAAAATTATGAGTGATTACTGTTTTCCCTCCATAATTTACCAAGTTTTCTGTCATACATGTATGTTAATCCTACCATCAGGAAAGGTAGTTTTTAAGGAAGGGAAATCCCCTATTTTAAAAAAAGCTTATACTATGCTAATTATTTTTTAAAACTTTCTTATTTTCCCAGTTTGCCAGTTGGAGTGAGATGGGGCCATTATTTTCCACTCATTTACATATAGTATTAGTTATGGATCCCTGCTTTAGCAGATAGATAGTTCCAAACCCTTCTCCTCACACTCACTCTCCTTTTCTTTCCTCTCTTCACCTTCTCTCTCACTCCTATCACCTGCTCTGAATTCTTATAAAATCTCAGCTAAGATAGCGACAATGGAAGTATCAGTGAAACTGCCACCATTATGAAATTTCAAGTCTTCTCTGGGTTATGTTCTCGTATTAATTCTTTAATCACTTCTCCTTTCCCTTTTTCTCATATTGTACTTTCTGGGCTGCTCTCTAATATTTAAAATATGTGATTCTGTGATGAAATAACCATAACTTACTTTGGCCAAGTCTATCTGTTACTTTTTCCTAATTTTTTTGTTTCTCTAGAACAGCCTCTCCTCTCCCTCCCTCTCTCTCTCTCTCTCTCTCTCTCTCTCTCTCTCTCTCTCGCTCTCGCTCTCGCTCTCGCTCTCCCTCCTTCCCTCTTTCCCTCCCTCCCTCCCTCCTGTTTTTACAATGTTTTGCATAGTACCTGACACTGCATCTTAAACATAAGGATGATAATAAATCATTACACATGGTGATTATCGTTGTTCGGAACCAAAGTGTGTTTGCAGTGGAGTCTCAGCTCCAGTGGAGAGAGCATTAGCACAAATAACAGAGAGCTGCCTTTGAGATCAAACAGAAGAACTGGAAAGGCAAGTCTGAAAGGGATCCTTTGATAGCAGGTGGTAATCTTGAACCAGTGGAACAACAGTGAGATTGCGGGAAAGGCAAACTCGGTCTCTGTCTGACAAACAGAAACAGTGGAGCACCTCTGAAAGGAGGGGTCAGGCGAGTTACAGGCACCCAGAGCCCAGGAATACCTTTCACACGGAACAGTGGAAAGGGAGTCCTTTCCAAGGGGTGATGTTCATTTTTAGTAGTTGCCATCAGAGGACTAGAGAATAGGATGACTATGCTTCTTTATTAATGCTTTGCATGCTGTTTGCGGTATATGACTGTGTGTATCAGAATGAGTACATGTGTTCTCATGTTTTATAGAAAGTTTTTACTTTTCCATTTTATTTTACCAAAATTTGTTGGGCACCATGTGAGGTGTCTTCATTGTAAGATTTTTAACCATGAAATCTCCAAAAAAAGAACAGAGCTCCAGTATTAACAGCCATCATAGGAATCCCTTTGAAGATACATTGTCCTTAACTCTAACAACTTGGAGTCCTTTTTTTCGTTTCCTTAGTGTGTGTGTGTGTGTGTGTGTGTGTGTGTGTGTGTGTGTGTGTGTTTATTTTACCCAAATAATATATGACATAGCTCAGAAAGTCAAATAGGCCAGAAGGCTTGTAATGAGGAGGAGCAGCTTCATCCTCTTCATTCTTTATTTCTGCTTCCCAAGGTGACCACTTCAATTCATTAAGTCATTTTCTCTCATTTATTCCATAGACTGCTGTTTCTCAATATGTCAGTTATTTGATTCTATAAAAGATGAAGCTTCAGCTCACTTACACCACCTCCTCACGAACACAACCCCCACCACACACAGAACCTCTTTTTTTTCTTTGCCCCATACTCTCAGTGTAGCTAGATATATTACAAATTATGATTTTCAAAGTCTTCCATATTTACATGGAATTTTTGCATAGTGCCTCACAGTTTGGCTGTGTAGCATATTATGATGATATTTACCTTCTAGTATGACTTTTTGTTTTCCCTGGGATTAATAACTGCCTCTTTTTTTAAAAAATTGGTGTTATTTCTGCACTTACCCTCAAACTTGTCTGACTCTGTAAAACTTTCAATGGGATCAAGCACATCAGATCATCTATTTTTCTTGCATTTTCTTTTATCTTTTGTTTCTCTCCTCCCCTGTCTCCCTCTCTCTCCCCCACCACTTTTCTCTCTCTTTCTTTCTCAATCTCTCCCCCTTCTCTCTCTCTTCCCCTCCTCAATCTCTTTCTCCCTCCCTCTCCCTCTCTCTCTCCCTCTCTCTCTCTCTCTCTCTCTCTCTCTCTCTCTCTCTCTCTCTCTCTCTTTCTCTCTCTCTCTCCCCCTCCCTCTCTCCCTCCTCTCCCCTTCAGTGTCTGTCCTGAAGGCTTACACCCTCTTGCTCCACTCTTCTCTCCTACAGTTCTCTGGCTCTGCTGCTTAAATGCCTTTCTTCATGGTCCTGTGGCTTCATAATACCCAGTGACATTTGGATCCCCCACTCTATGGGTGGGACCTGTTTTTTCACTCTGGGAGCTTTTCAGATCTTCTCCCTTATCCCTGAAATTCGTGATGATCTATTCCTTCACTCACTATGTCTGGTTCTATGAACTTTTACCCAAAAGCCTGGAAACATGTATCCTTAAGTTTTGGGATATGTTCTCGTGTTTTAATCATTTCTTCTTTTCCCTTTCTCTTTATTAACTTTCTGGAACTTTTATTTATCATGCATTGGGCCTCCCGATTGTTCTCTAATTTTCATCTTTTCAACTTTCTATATTTTTATCCTTTCTTCCACTTCCTGTGAGATGGCCTCACCCTTATCCTCCATCTCTAAAGCTAAACATTCCATTTTATTTATCATACTTAAAATTTACATAGCCTCTTTCTTGTTCTCTGATATAGCCTTTTTAATCTAAGGATATTAATTATCATTTTTAGATTAAGTTTTCTTGTGTCCCCCATTTCCTGTTTCTCCTAAGCACCTTTTTCATATGCTCATTTTATTTTATTTTTTCTTTCATGTTAGAAACTTTTCTCAAATGTCTGTTTATTTTATTTTATTTTATTTTACTTTTAAACATGTTTTTATTGATTTTTATAGAGAGAGGAGGGGAGAAGGAAAAGGATAGAAACATGGATGAGAGAGAAACATCAATCAGCTGCCTCCTACACTCCCCCTACTGGAGATCAAGCCCGCATCCCAGGCATGTGCTGTAACTGGGAATCTAACCAGTAAACTCTTGGTGCATGGATTGATGCTCAACCACTGAGCAACACCAGCCGGGTTATTTAGTTTATTTTAAGAGTGAGGCAAAATAAAGCTAAGTAGTTGCTCTCTGTCCTTCCACAAGGCTTGTCAACTGTTGGCTTTGCTCTAGGGGGGTTGGGCTAGAACCCAGCCATCTCACTGGGTCAATGTCTGTAGACTTTCACCAATGACCAGACAGAAAAGACTCCGTCCATCTCATTACTGGGAGTTGTAAATCTGGAGGCTGGCTTCTGGAGCTGAGCAGAAGAATGGAGTGAGTAGCTGATGGTGTTAGTGAAGGATATCTCACTAAATAAAGGCAATGTAGACTTTCACTTAATCTCCCTGTGTTTGCATGGCTCCTTGCCCACCTCAGCTAGGGCTGGCATGCAGGATTCCAGAGCTTTGTGGCTTAGTCTCTCCAGAGAGTCATACACTTTCCTTCTTCCAGTCTGGGAGGATGTCTGGCCCACCTCTTAATTAAACAGGACTTTAGCCAACTCTCCTTTAGTGTGCACCCCACCCCCACCTGGCCTCCGGAGGTGCTTCTGGGTCCTGAGATGTTGGAGCATTCTTCAGCTTGAACCATCTTGCTTTATTTTGGGCTTCCCCTACCACAGGATCAGATTCAGCTTTCTCTGAGCTTCCAAGTCGTTTGCCACTCAGCCCCCTGATTTTCAGCTTCCAAAATTTGGTTGACATCCCTCGATTGCTATTTCAATCTTCCATCCTCTTTGTTCTTGAATATTTGTATCGTTGTTATTCCTTTATTGTCGTACCAAGGCATTGCAGAAAGCTAAAGTAAAGGTGGGTGTTTGATCCACTAGTGGTTCTCAACCTTCTTAATGCCGTGACCCTTTAATACAGTTCCCCATGTTGTGGTGACCCCCAACCACAAAATTATTTTCGTTACTACTTCATAACTATAATTTTGCTACTGTTATGAATCATAATGTAAATACCTGATATGCAGGATGTATTTTCATTGTTCGCGACCCACAGGTTGAGAACCGCTGCTAGAGGCTCCTTTGGTGACTTTCAGCATCTATCTGCATATCAAATGTTATCCAATATTGAAATTTATGTTTTACAGCAAATTTCACACTATTGCTTCTAACCTGTTGGCCTCTGTTGGAGCTGGCTTCATAAAACCTAAAGTGCTGTCTTAACATAAAATTTACATGTGCCAAACACGTGCTCTAAAGGACAGCAGTGTCAACATGATCAGCATGCGGTGTCAGAATAAGGTCTTGTAGTTATAACCACTGAGAAGTTTTTAGAATCTTGAAAATATTGACTTACTTCAAGGACTATAAAAACAATTTAGGTTCCCTGACCCTGACTAAGCCAATAGTATCTGGCAACTCAGATGCAAAGTAAAATATTGACAGAACACTCATCGCGGTCTGAACCCAGGGCCACCCAGCTGAGGGGAGAGCAGGGGCAGCACTGCTTTAAAAATGCAGATAACGAGTGAAATGTTCTATTGGTTGGTATAACGGTCATTTCCATACACATCCTGGCATATTTTGAAAATCCTGTCAGAGTCGTAGAATTATGAGGCTAAGTGTAAACAGCAAAAAAGGACAAGTTCTGGGAAAGGAATTTGTTTTATAACAGCATTGGGGAAGAAAGAGGTTTTAATTAGCCCCCTATGAGAATACTCTTTAAAGGTTTTGTGCACCAAGAGAGAGCTTACAACTCATCAAACAGTGTTTCTGAAACTTGCGGGCCTAGGAATCACCTGGGGAAATTGTTTAAGATGCAGGTAGTCAGATTCTACTGCCGAAGGTTCAGAATCTGGAGTGGGGCCTGGGAATATGCATTTTAACAAGCAGTTCACCACCACTGTAACTGACATTTTAATTAAAGCAGCCTGTGTTTATTTCAATACTCAATATTTACAGCTGCTTAGATATGGCAGTTATTGTGTGTGGAACTATAAATTCTGTGAAGTCTAAGTCTTGAATTATTTCAAGTAAGATGGGAAATTGTGGTTACTTTGTTTAATGGATTTCTTTTTTTATTAGGTTAGAGTAAAATTTTGTTAATTTATTTTTTTACTTTTTTATTATAGTTGACATCCACTATTATTCTGTATTAGTTTCAGATGTTACAGCAAAGTGGTTAGAAAATCATGTATTTTACCAAATGGTCCCCCCATTGCTTCAAGTACCCACCTGGCCCCACACAATATTATTGATATGTTCCCTATGCTGTAATCTACGTCTCTGTGGCTATTCTATAACAACCAATTTGCACTACTTAATCCCTTCATCTTTTCCACCCAGCCCCCGAGCCCTCCTCTCCTCTGTCACTGTCAGCCTATTCTCTGTATCTATGAACCTCTATTTATTTGTTTGTTTTGCTCATTAGATTCCACATATAAGTGAAATCATACGGTATTTGTCTTTCTCTGTCTGATTTATTTCACCTAGCATAATAATCTCTAGGTTCACCCAGACTGATGCAAAAGGTAAGATTTTATTCTTTTTTACACCTGAGTAGTATTCCATGGTATATATGTACCACATGCTTTAATCCGATCATCCACTGATGGGCACTTGTGTTGCTTCTATATCTTGCCTACTGTAAGTAACACTGTGATGAAAATAGGGTTGAGGATCCTAGCTATGTTTTGTAAACCATAGAATCACTCCCGTTGATTTTCTCAATAGGACAAAGCAGTCCGTCCTCCCCTTCCATGGTGAAGGGTGAATTTGCCTTTGTCTCCAAGAGAGGACTGGTTATTCATTGCTCTGTATCAGGGCCCACTGAGGGCACAGCCTTGTGTGTGTTGAGCTTCTCTCCTCAGACCTATAGGAAGAGAGACTGCCCTGAATTAGAAAGTATGTACATGAAAGGAAGCACAAGGCTTCCTTAGGACACCTTTGGGACAGCCTCCTCAGGGCAAGGCTGCTCGCAGGCACATCGGTAGGGCCACAACTTGGTGTTCTGTGTTCTGACACTGTTCCATCAAGGATGGCCTCCAAGCACCTTTCCCAGACGCCTCTGGGCATTGAGGAGGTGTTGCCGCACCCAAATTCCCAATTTTATTTTACTTCTTGAGTCAGAGATTCCCTGCATCCAATGTCATCCCTGCACCCTAGGCCACTGCCCAATGCTGCCAATGGATTTCCAGTGCGTCCACATGTAAGAGGGCGGTCTTGACAGGAGCCTACTAGCCTGTCACAAGTATAGAAAATTGTGAAACTTAACCAAGCATAGCCTCCCCATGTATATTAACTCCTAAGATCTAAATATTATGGACTAAAAATGGGTATCATAATAATACTTTCTACAGAGGCTAGCAATGTGCAGCCTAATCAGAGTAATGCAGAGGCCTGCACGTGAAGTCCATACAAAGCAGCAAATGGTTAGGTCTGCGCCAAGGACCATGAGCAAAGAGAAGGCAAGGTCAGCAGAGCCTGGAATAGACCAGAGCAGCCTTCCAGGGGGAGATAAGCTTTGAGATAGACCAAGCACAAGCGTGAGTAGTTGGGTGGAGGGTGGGTGGAAAGGCATTCTCGCGCAGGCAAAGGGTTGTTCCTGAAGTGGGCCACGCAGAGGCTAGCCAGGCTGCAGGGAAGGGTGCAGACTAGTGAGGTGAAATTTGAGAGAACAGTTAGGGGGTGTTCTACTATTTGAGGTGTGAGATAGTAAGGGTCTATCTGGAAGGGACATTTAAGTTTAAGAGGGAATGGGTACAGTGGCATTTAGAGGAAAGAAATAACAGAACTTGATGACTGAATATATGATAGGATGAAAGGGAAAGGAATCAAATGTTTATGATCATGCTGGCTGACGTGGCTCAGAGGTTGAGTGTCAGCCTATGAACCAGGAGGTCACGGTTCAATTCCTGGGCAGGGCACATGCCCTGCCCCGGGCTTGATCCCCAGTGTGGAGCGTGCAGGAGGCAGCTGATCAGTGATTCTCTCTCATCATGGATGTTTCTAGTTCTTGCTCCCTTCCTCTCTGAAATCAATAAAAAGATAGCTCTTTAATTAAAAAAAAATTTTCAATAAAAAATGTTTATGATCATAAGGTTAAATATTAGGGTCTTATAATAGTTTTTGAAAAATGATGGTCATGTCATACAGAAATCTAAATCTCAATTCTTATCTGTGTTTAAGAGAAATTCAAACACTTATTATTATTTATCTGATTCATATTTTCCATTCGTTAAGATACTTCTTCACACTCCTCAAAAAGTGTGAAGCAAGCTCATAGGGATTTTTTAAAGTTTGCATTTAATAAAGCCACAAATAGCTACTCCTGTGTTTTTTGTTTTTACAAGTATTTATTTTTGAATAAAGTCATATTATTATAAACATGGTTGTTTTCATTAGTTAAAGTAGTAACAGGGTGTCATGCGTTTCTTTGCTTTCTATTTCTATCATAAGGATCGACTTGGTCACATCTTATCTGTTACTTGGAGAGAGCACTCTCTAAAGATGGTGCTTGTGCAAGTACACGAGGGAAGCAGGGTGACAAGCTCTAAAACATACTGTGTCATCATTCATTAACTATTCATAGCAATTCTGGGGTTTTCTACAGGTTGCAGAGCTTTTGGGGGTGAGGGAGAGCTCTTTTACTTTGCAAAGATAGTCTATTATATCTTGGCTCCTGAGCAAGTTTCTGTGGAATTAACCTTCTTTATGACATCCAGTGGTTTGCATCGGACTCAGTACATAAAGAATCAAAATATCGCCATAGGCGGTGTGTCTCAGCTGGTTGGGCGTTATCTTGTACCTGGAAAGGTTGCCAGTTCGATTCCTGGTCAGGGCACAAGCCTGGCCGCAGCTCGATCCATGGTGGGGGGCATGCAGGAGGCAGCAGATCATTGTTCTGTTCTCACATCGATGTTTCTCTTTCTCCCTCTACCTTCCTCTCTCTCTCTCTCCAAAAATCAATGTAAGTATTTTTTTAAAAGAATCAAAATACCTTTCACATTACATTTCCAATACATCATTGTGATTAGTTAATATGATACATGAAATCATGCAGGTTACCTATACATTTTTATTTACTGAGCAATAAAAATAGACCCCAAATCGTGTATAGACTGGTAATTCTATTTAGTAATCTGTGATTCCCTAGAAGAGGTTTTAAAAGCATAGCTGCATTCTCTCATTGCTTTTGCATCTGAGATGTTTGGAAGCCCGTGTGGGCTATTTTCCTGCATTGGGCTCCAGCCAGTTCATACAAAGGACCTTCTAATCGGTTTGTTAGGCCAGGAGCACTTCCAGTGCTAAGCTGAAGTTCGTCAGGGATGCAAGGAGAAAGGTCATTTCTGGGTGTAGAGACTTGGTCCATCTCAGGCCGTTACTAGGCTTTCTGGTGCCTTGGTGAGGATTACAGGAAAGGCATTTCCTCTGAGCAGATGGATGGGAGTGGCTGCCCCATGGGCACCCCAGGTGGGCCAGCAACCCCCCTTGCACCCTCTGCTGGACACTGTCGTGCTAGCCACAAACTGCACAGCCGTAGGTGGGGTGCACCTGCCCGTTCACTAAAAGCCACTAAACACAGAGCAGAGCGTCAGCTTCTCAGGTCAGTGCAACAAGAACCCGAGTTACATGGGCCAGTCAGTGCTGTGGCCAGTCAGATACTGCGGTGTGAACCTGGCCGGCTGAAGGGTGACTGCAGGCGCTGAGATGTGAGGTGGCTCACGTCTGACTGTCGAGCAGCCTTCATGGTGCATACTGCTCGCCTCAGTATCGCCTGTCAGTAGGATTTTCATTCATGTGGCAGAACAGCCCAGAGAAAAGACCTGGAAAATTGCAGGGCCTTTGCGTCCCCCTCAGAGCCCGGACAGGTGTGGCAGCACCGTCCAATAGAAATATCAAGCAGACCAGGGAATTTTAAAATTTCCACTGGACACATAACAAAAGGGCAGAAACGGAACAGGTGAAATCAGTTTTAATATGTTTCGTACTTAACCCAATATATTAAAATACTATTGTGTCCACATGTAATCGATATAAAAATGTTTAATGAGATATTCTTACCTCCTTTCTCCATATCAAGTCTTTGAAATCTGGCGGGTCTGTTACACTTACAGCACAGAGGAATCCGACCAGTCACATTTCAGGGCTCTGTCGTCATGGGGCAGGTCTGCAGCAACAAAAATAATCTGCTCTGTGATCAGAAAGGCGATAGGCAGGACCAGAGGCTCTTTCAGTGCAGCTGGCTCTCTGTGTCACCTTTCAGAAGCTAGATGACCCTAAACTTCACAGAATAGATTAGTGCTTCCCCTTGCCCTGCGCCCGGCCAGGGGCCCTCTTCAGAGTGGCCCTGAGCCCTTCCCTCTGGACGGCCGCACACAGCAGGTCTGTGCCCTGCGCGGTAGAATCCACCTGCTATGTGGGGCCCGCTGCTATTTGTGTGTCAGGCGGCTGTTTCTCAGGAGGAGGGTGTGCCCTTAGTCATGCATGTCCTACCAGGATGTCTAGCATATGTGAGCAGCCGTGGGGACATACACTCATCCTGTGGCAGGTCGGGAGCCCCTGACCCCCTATTAGCAGGTCAGTGAGGGCGGCTGGTGCTCTGGGCTTGTTTTCTAGGGTTTTGATGAGCTTCATTAATTATGTTGCGGGGGGGAGTGTGCAGCTAGAGAAGAACCCACTTAGCTCCATGTGAATATTAATAATTGGACAGTTGGCAGTGTGTTCAATCGGTGGCCTAGTGAGAGGAACACGTGAATAAACATGATGCCCCAAAACACCGACGGGCACAGCACTCGCGGCTTCGGCAGGATGCTCTCCCTCATTTCACTTTCTGTGGACCTGGGGACGGCCTGGGTGACAGCACTCAGGGAGCCACTCTGGTGGGAGGTGGCAGAGTGCAGGGATCACCAGCTGACTCTGAAGCTAGGATAGGTATTCAAATCCTGCTTCACCGCTTCATTACCTGCGGGACCTCGGGCAGCTTACAGGACCTCTCAGAACCTTAGGTTTTTCACCTAGAAAATGGGGATGATAATAACAGGTTAATTATGATGACGCTGTGTCCTAATTTATGTAAAGCATTTAGCATAGTATCAGACCCACAGTACATACTATATATATTTTTTAAATTTAAAATATTAATCATATCATGTACTATTCACACCTTTTTAATCCTCTAGGCAAGTATAACTATGCTTCAGTTTTTCTCTAAAGCCAACTGTATTCATTCATTCATTCATTCATTCAACAGACATTTATTATGTACCTGAAATATCTAGATCTGGACATACAAAGATGCAGAGATCCTGGAAGGAATACATTATCATATACATGTGAAATTACGTGGACAGGGACCGCAAACAAAATGATAAAAGTATATTAATGTTGAAATGACAATAGAGTTTTCTTTCACCTGAGCTATGACCATATTGTTCCTCTTACATTTACCCCTATTTAAAATAAAAATTACTCATTTGTCATTTAATATAAAATATAAAAATGCCACATTTTTTGTTCATTTGCATTAAATGATCTTAAATGAGGAGAACACCTCCAGGAAAAAATCTATCCATGTCCCCAAGTTTTACCTCAGAGGTCTCTTACACCCCTAGAGGCCTTTATTATTATGAGAAAAATCATTTGTCTTTGTCTTTGTTAATCAAAAGCTAAAAATGAAGGTGGGATTTAATTCCACTGAACACTTATAACATCTAACCTTTTTCTATATTAGAAACAGGTAAACAAGTATTCACCAAATAATGAAAACTATTATTACTTCTAAATAGATTAAAACAGGCATTTTAGTCAGACTTTTAAAACTTAACTCCAAAATAAACAAGAGTTCCTTTGGAAAATTTATTGTATGCGTTGTCTATTGCTAGTAACAAATCACTCCCCAAACGTAGCAATAAAACAAGCCTTTATTGCCCCACATGGTTCTGAGCAGTCCCGGAGCAGCTTGCTGGGTAGCTGTGGCTCAGGGCCTCCCATGTGGTTACAGTCAGGTTGCCAGCTGGGCAGTCAGGTTGCATCATCTGAAGGCCCGACTGGGGCCGGAGACTGCATTCCAGGGGCTCCCACCGTGGCTGCTGACTGGAGGCCCCAGTTCCTTGCCACGTGGATCTCTCCAGGGGGCTGCTTGAGTGTTCTCATAACGTGGCAGCTGGCTTCCCCAGACCGAATGATTCAAGAGAGAACAAGGAGGAAACCACCCTGTCTTTTTGGACATTAAATTGAAGTCACACACCTTTGCTTTTTCATTATTTTATTCATTTGAAGCAAAATATTAAGTCCAATCACGCTCTAGGGGAGGAGGAGCAGGTCTACTCTCTGAAGGGAGTGTCAAGAGTTTGTGGACCTATTTGTGGACAGCATACCTACCATGAAAGGCTATTGACATTTCCTGAAGTGCTTAAGTGGCACTGGCACAGAGGAGCTTAGCAGGGCAAGGCCTGAGCTGGCAAAGATGAGCCGCCCCATCTGGGGGACATGTGCATTGGGATGGTGCGCCCCCCAGGGGGATGGGAAGGGGCAGGGAAGAGGACATACACTCCGATCGCACCAGAAATGTCTTTCCTTTTACTTTGCAGCCCCAGCCTGATATCAAAGCTATGCCTTCTGGCAGAGAATTAATGGAGAATTCCGTGGTCAAATGTGAAGAATCCTTGGCTTTCATTCAAAACAGAAAGTAAATTTTAGAGGACCGAGCATCTGAACTATTGTCTTGTTTACACTAAACCCAGCCTTTTTAGTTACACAGATTTTCCGCTTCTGCTTTAAGAATTCCTTCCCTCCCCTTTTCACGTTCTGGCACGTAGTGTTTCTAGACCGCGGTCTCTGTCCTTGCCCTCGCCCCTTGTGCCGTCTCTCCTATGGAAGCATGTCCCCCAGCAGGACTGCGTGCTTGAGGCTGCCATGCGCTCAGCGGCACCTGGGTTCTCCCCCACATCTTCCAGCTCTTCCGTTTTCCGTCTCACAACCTGGACGCTGCCGTCAGCCACACTGACTTCCTATTATTAAATATTTCAGAAGCCAGAGCCCTCTGCGCCCCATGCTGTCCACTTAGTCATCTCTCTCCACATTTGTATTATTCCCAGCGAGATGCACGCACGCAAATCCTTTAAGTCCTCCGGGCCTTTCTTTCCATTTCCCCTTCAACTATGAATCACCCAGCAACATTTATTGAGGACCAAGTGCACAGGAAGCGGTATTCCTGTTACTGTGAGCATCACAAGGACGTAAGAGGCATGGCCCCTGCCCTTGTGAAGTTTATCCTCTGGTAAAAGCTAAATTTAAGAAGAAATTTTAAAAAATAATAACAGCACATAGATTCCTACTTATATTCCATAGCATAACAGGTTGCCCAAGTTCATTTTGTGAGAAAATCATTTCTTTTTTTTTTTTTTAAATATATTTTATTGATTTTTTACAGAGAGGAAGGGAGAGAGATAGAGAGTTAGAAACATCAATGAGAGAGAAACATCGATCAGCTGCCTCCTGCACATCTCCTACTGGGGATGTGCCCGCAACCCAGGTACATGCCCTTGACCGGAATCGAACCTGGGACCCTTCAGTCCGCAGGCCAACGCTCCATCCACTGAGCCAAACCGGTTTCGGCGAGAAAATCATTTCTTGATGTTGACTTCCTATTATTATAAACGTGTCTCACCAATCTAGTGAAAACTCAAATGGGTTAGGAATCAGAATAAAGGAAGCCTTTATTAATAATCTGTAAAAAAATAAAAGATACATCCTATTAATATAAGTAATTAGCTACAGCTGGTCACTGAAGTATAAACAGAAGGGTAACTTAGTGTTTTCGGTTTTCTTCTTTCTTAAAAGACGTCAGCTCTACGCTTTGGCTTGCTTTACTTTTAATGGACTGTGGTTCCGAAAGGGCAGGGGGACTGTGGGGCTGTGAAGAGTTGATAAGGAATAAGAAGTGCAGGCTGAGGAGGAGCACAAGATGAGGCCTTGGGAGGAGCCTGAAGGCCGCCAGGAGGCCCCGAGGAGCCTGTTATTAAGATGGAACCTTGATGCAAGAAGCAGTGGGTAGTCATTGTCGGCTTCTGAGAAGAGGAGAGTGCTCTCTGATCGAAGTGGTGGGCTGGAGAGCTGCTAGGACACGGCACACCTGGAACAAGGTACTTCGGGCCTGACTGATGTGACCCTGGAAATAGATCCACAGAAAGAGGAAGTGGCCTTAGGACAAGTAGGGAAAAGAGAGTCAAATGTGATGCCCAGGCCTCTCACTTAAAGAACCTGAGGACAGCCGCCAGTTCTGGTAAAGGGAGAGTAGACCAGAGGGAACGGTTTGAACACTATTTGCCTTAATTGTCAGTTGGACATTCAGTGAAAGATGCCTTCCGGTGGAGAAGTGAAGGACCAAAGCGATGGGTTTCCGCTTCATCCACATCCATTAAAAAACGAGTGGATGAGCCACTTCTCCAGGGAAATTGAACATGAGGAAGATTAACTGGCATCTAACACGAAGTCTGGTGGTTGCTAGAATTAATGGCTGGGGAAAATGACAGACATACATGAAATACTTGCACATGTGAGTGTACATGTACATGTGTATTTGTGTATATACTCTCATGTATGTTTTTTAAAAATATCTGAAAACCCCTTCATCATCATGTTAAGCCCAGTTAGTTTTAGCTGCTGGGATTACATATATAATTCTTTCCTCTGCCCTTCTTTCCTTTTGCTTCTCTGTATTTCCTAATTTTTTTCCCGTTGAGCATGTATCATAGGGAGTGATACATGTTTCCTCATAGGGAGAAATCATGTTTAAACCCATGGTACAATGGAAGAGAGAGGAATAGAATTTTCAGCGTCAGAATAAGAGGGAACCTTGAAATAATGGTCTCAAGGTGAGGAAACAGAGACCCTAATGGTTATGTGATCTATTACTAGGCTTTTGAAATAAGACTTGGAATTTTCCAAATCTGGGGCTTAAAAATACTGTATATGTCAAGGCGGAGAATGGAGTTCCCTTCATCTTCTAGAACTTGGATTCATCCAAAACAATGGTTCTCAACTAGGGATGATTCAGTTCCTCTATCCCCGGGTACACATTGGGCAACATCTGGAGACATGTTTGGTTGTCACCATGGGGGCCGGGGGTTGGGGCAGGGAGGGCTGCTGCTGGCATCCAGTGAGTAGAGACTAGAGGTGCTGTTGAACACCCTGCAATGCACAGGACAGCCCCCACGTCAAAGAATTACCCAGGTCACAATGTCAACCGTGCCCACGGTGAGAAACTGGTTCAAAGGAAGGTGCGTGGTGGCGGCCACCCATGGATGGCTTTGTGCGCCCACACCTGGCATGAATCACTTCATCTCATCTTCAGATGGCCTTGAACCCGGGCGTATGAAGTAGCCTGTCTGGGTCACATGGTAAAGTCTGTTTGCATCCAAACCTGAGCTCTTAAACACTATGCACTTCTGCCTCCATGTTGACAGAGTGAAATGGGAACAAGAAAGCCACTTTGGTCTCATTGTTTCTCCCCTTGCCCAGGCACTGGCTCCAGACCACCTTTGTTCTCCCAGATTGTACTAACCGGCAAAACGAATCTTAACACTTTTCTATGTCTCTCCCCCTGCACCTCCCTCCACCCCCATCTTCCAGATAGATGTTTATTTTTCTAATGAGTATTATGTGCTTCTTGTTGGAGTTGGGGGTAAGACATGGTGTTTGCTGGTCAGGCAAATGCGAGCTGTTGCATATGAGATCTGCAGGCCTGTTGGGCATGGAGAAGCGATCTGAAAATGTGTACTTTGCGATCTGAGAATTTGTACTTTGGGGCATCATTTTAGCACAGTGGCAAGAAGGCAGGGGTACATCTTTACGTTGTTCTTACCCAGCTTCCTAGTTCTCTTCACCTTTATCTCTGGATAAAGAATTCTTGTCTCCGGCATTCTAAGGTTACCTCAGCCTCCTTGTCATTTTCACCGAAGGACACTGCATATTAAAAACAAAAACTTTATTGCTTTTAGAAAGCTGACTTCCTTGGGTCCTTGAAAACATAGATCAACAACTTCGTTGATCTGAAAGGGCTGTACACTCGTATATCTCTGCTCTGATTGATTGAAAATTAGGATTTTATAAACAAGCAAAACTGAAACAGACTCATAGACATAGAGAGTGGACTGGTGGTTCCCAGAGGGAAGGCGTGTTGGGGAACTGGGTGAAAGAGATGAAGGGATTGAGAAGTACAGATTGGCAGTTACAAAATAGTCATGGGGATGTAAAGCCCAACGGAGGGAATATTGTCAATAATATTGCAATAACTATGTATGGTGCCAGATGAATACTAGAACTATTAGGGGGAACACTTTGTAAAGTATGTGATTGTCTAACCACTATTTTGTACACCTGAAACTAAAACAAAATAATACTGAATGTAAACTGTAATTGAAATTATTTTTAAGAAATTTGGGATTTTAAAAGAAGTTTGTCTTACACTCATGGAGGAGGAGAATTTGTTCATAACCTTTATCCTGTTTTGATTTTTAGAGAGAAATTTTACAACGTCTCTATTTCTGCACACCCTATTTCTTGAGACATGAAGTTATAAAAACAAAATGCTACCATTTTTTTTGAGTGAATACAATGTTTCAGGCATTGCTCTACACACCCTACCTGCATGTCCTCATTTAATCTTCACAAAGCTTGCCATCAAGGTCCTGTTATCTCCATTCATACGTGAGAAAACAGAGGCTTAGGAAGGTCAAGTGATTTTTTTTCCTAAGGATGCATAGCTAGTAAATAGGAGGGCAGAGATTTGAACTCAGATCTCTTTGAATTCAGGGCCCAGGCTTTGCTTAACATCTGTGCAGAAAACTTCCTTCCAGGTTATATATCAAACCTGAATTTCAATACTATTTTCTTTCAAAGAGTTAATAGCACTCTCACATACTAATTTACTCTCCTAGCATCAAGCTGAGTCGCTAAGTGGAAAGAATTCAGAATATCAAATGAATCTTGAATGATTCTGTGGCCAGCCTTCCATATATATCCAATATGGATAGTACTGTCTCCGGGTTCCTGCTAAATCTATGGGGAGTACTCCTTGAGCATCAAAGAGGGAGTATTACCACAGCCCCACTGAGTGCAGTCACAATTTTCCTAAATAGCCCCAAATGCAATCATGAGCAGAAACAGTCTCCAGAATTTTGGGGGTTTTTTATGCTTGCTTTACACACATTTTCCTATTTCCCATAGTACCCAACACAGCCCTATGTACAAAAGGAGTGCTTTATAAATGCTTCAAGGATTGGGTTCATCTCTAAGAAATATAAAGGAAGAGAAATGAAGGGATGATTGTGGTATATTGAAGCCAGGAACCAGTCCACTGATTTGTGTGTAAGAGTCATGCATGGGGAAGCCAGGCCATCGCTACAGGGGCTGTGAAGGGCAGTCAGGGTGGTGAGCTCAGGCAGTGGGTGGACCTTGGTTAATACAGGACCAGCTGTGGGGCCTTCTGCATGTTGCCTTCTCTCCTTGAACTTCACATACCAGTATAGTTCTAACTCCAGTTTCCCGCCATGAAATGGGGATAGTAGTATACTCAAAGTTAATTCATTTACCTTTCATTATCAGCATTGACAGTTTAGGCAGGAAATCAGAGAGGCACAAACAGCTTTCATGAGCACTTCCTCATTTGGAATTAAGCAGACCCAGGTTCAAACCTCACATTTGATGTTTAATAAAGAGGTGCCCGGGGCAAGTCTCTGCAGTGTCTTCACCTGCAAAACGAGATGGCACCGCCCGCTCTGCAGGGAAGAATGTCAGGTGTGTGGTATGTAGCAGGTGCTCAACAAATGTGAGCTCTGCTTATTCTTTTCCTCTCACCGAAGCCGGTGGGTTATTGTCCCAGGACCTTAGACTGACTTCCTGAGGACCCTCTCGGCCTGTGAGGTGCTGTTCGTTTGTTTGTTTGTTTGTTTGTTTTGCTTTCTGACGTAGCACATCCCTTTGAAAAGACAATGAAAGCTACAGCCGTAGCACCAGAAAAATACACATTCCCCAAACAAATTCAGATACAATTGCAGGGGAGTCACAGGCACCCTCTCCAAGATAAGATAAGGCCCAAGAGGGTAAAATATATATGGCAATCCAAATGGAATGATTATTTGCTTTGTAAAGGGAATTATCATAGTATTCCCATTGCAACGTTTCCAGTCTTGTTAAAATAGAATTCCATTTAAAAAAGCAAAAAAAAACCCCAAAAACACTGACTTTATTGGGAACATTTTAAGAACACATTTATTTCATTAACAGAGGCAAGCCTCTTCTAACAAAGCACATTTATCAAATGCCTATCATGTGCCTAATAAGGTGGTGGGTGTTATGGGGAACAAAAGAAGCTTAACATGTGGTCCCTGCCCTCAGCCTTTCCTTTCTAATTGGAGAGGCAAGTGAACAAGGCAGCATTAGATGTATTAGTGCTATATGCTGATATAATCAAGTACTAAATTGTGTGTGCTTGTGTGGGTGGGCGCACAAGCCTCACATATCATTCTCTGACCTTGAATTGTACACAAATCATTAGCGTCAAACTGGAATTGCCGACTGCTCCCCCACCCTCGTCTTTGCTTGGCCGACTTCCATCACAGCCTCTCTCTCTGTGTGTCTGGAACACACTTTAGAAAAGAGAGGGTGAAATAACACAGTGAGGAAGAGAGGAAAATCGGGAAGAAGAGGTTACTGTCCGTCTGCGCTGACGGCTGCCGATGGATTCCATGTTGGACAGCGTCTGACCCAGGAATAACCCATGCGTCTGGGAACCTCCCTGTGGGACACAGGACAGCTTCCCTTCCCTGTTTGCAAATTAGCCTTCCATCAGTGACGGACCTGAAGGGAGAGGAATGGTGCGAAGAAGGTGGCCTGACTAAAGAGGAAGGGAACTCAGCCACGAAGAAGGTCCACACTGTTCACCAAAATAGTGTGGGAACTGAGTGCAGGAGGAGGTTGACAGGAAAAACCCGGGGGGCGGCGGGAGGGGAAACAGGCCTGCCCCTCACATTCGTGTGCTCAAGGCAGGAGTACAAAGGCAGGCCTACATGCCATGTATTTGTTATATATCTAGCTAACTATTCAGTGAAATATGTCCTATTTTCTGACCTTGACAAGTTTAACTTCCTAGTGACTGGGAAGGCCAGGTGGGGGCCCTGCAGCATGGGTCTCCTGGACCACCCAACTCTCTTTCCATCCCTGACTCTGTGCTTTTCCAGAGGCTCCCATGCATGTGGGACACCCCAGCCCACACCGCCAATATCCATGTGCACCCCTCCCTAGCCGCTCTGGGCCTACAAGGGCACAAAGATATTTAAAACTGCACCATTATAGAACCTTCTAAAGCAGCGGTTCTCAACCTGTGAGTCGCGACCCCTTTGGCGGGGGTTGCCTAAGACCATCCTGCATATCAGATATTTACATTACAATTCATAACAGTAGCAACATTACAGTTATGAAGTAGCAATGAAAATAATTTTATGATTGGGTCACAACATGAGGAACTGTATTTAAAGGGCCAGAAGGTTGAGAACCACTGTTCTAAAGGAAAGACCTAGGGAGCAGACACGAGGCCCTCTGGGCAGGGAATTTGGGGTTCCAGGTATCCAGAACAGTCTCACCTTGGCCCTTCAGACTACTTGCCCTGGTAGGGAGGGTTGTGGCCAGAGGAAGATCCAATCAGACCTAAAGCTGGGGTCCAGGGCAGGGTCCCCTCAATGCCTGTGTTTATGGGCATAACTGAAGAGGAGAAGGGAGACTGAGGAAGGAGATAAAGCAAAGTCATTCAGTCTGCTCAGTTCATTGGAGGGGCGGGAGTGCCGACTTGGGGTGTAAGTTGGGAGGAACCGAACAGGATGGAGGAGAGGCTGATGACTAGCAGAGAGGAGGCCAGCCCTGGACCACCTCCACAAAGATAGGGACTCTTCATTTATTATTGTTTATTATTGTTTAGTAAGAGAATGAAACAAACCTGCTTTTACAGAAGCCAAAGGGCTCTATAGTTCAGTGATAAGAGAGATGCGAGGCAGAAGAAGGATGGTTTGGGAACCAAGAGCAGGGACTGGGAGTGATTCCTCCCCAAGGTCACCTGGCTCCCTCTGGCTTCTGCAGCTTGTCCCGCCAGCCGCTGCCTGCCGGCCCCTGTGAGCCCGTTCAGGTGGAAGCTTCCACCTTATTGCACTCCCCCAGAAGAGCACAGGACTGAAGGGTTAACTTTAATTCTCCAACGAGAAAATAATTATTTTTATGAAATGACGTAGGTAGCATATTGAATATAAATATTGAATATTTAGCTAGACAAAGAGAGGATAGTTGCTGAATTTGAAATTGCACTATTTGCAGAAATAAACAGGAAAAGATATTTAAAACTGCACCAATATACATTATAGAATTGAAGAAAATTCTGGTGATATTTCAACATTTTAATGTATTTCCAATTCACAAATTATTGTTTTGTGGATAAAATATGTGAGTGATTTGGGAGGGAAGAAAATGAATTAAGCATGTATGAGGGGAGGAGGGGAATGAAGATACAACTTTGTGTTACTGTTGTCCTAAAAGTATTTTGATACACATTTAGCTTTATTCCTATCAGGTTAGTAGGCTGGGAATTTGAGATTCCTTGAAGGTCCTTTGGCCCCACTCAACGTTGACCCTTTGCTGCCAAACATGTTGATGGCAGTTGTTGGACTAGACTAAGCAAACATTGTTGACTTTGGTGTTCAGGAATTCATCATTCAAGAATTTTCTTCATCCCCAGGAAAGCCAAAGATTTGTGGTGTGAGTAACTCATAGCTGTATTGGAATATGGATCTGGAGCATGATCTTGAGGCCAAAACCAGGAGGAGCGAATCAGAGGGTTTGTGAAGGAGCCACGCAGTGGCCCAGAGCCCAGGGCTTCTTTCAAGCTTTGTTCCCTGCCTGCCATCTACCTGGAAATAGTGCCCGTGAAATGGGAGTTTGTCACTGTTCGTCACTACTGTTTAGATCAGTGGTTCTCAACCTTCCTAATGCCGCGACCCTTTAATACAGCTCCTCATGTTGTGGTGACCCCCAATTTCACTGTTACAAATTGAACATAATTAAAGCATAGTGATTAATCACAAAAACAATATGTAATTATATATGTGTTTTTCCGATGGTCTTAGGCGACCCCTGTGAAAGGGTCGTTCGACCCCAAAGGGGTCGCGACCCACAGGTTGAGAACCACTGGTTTAAATGTTACCGACTTTGTTAAGTTCCTGTCTGACATTGCTGCAACAGTGATGTCACGGACCCCTGCGGTGGGAAATCATTTTTGAGAGCTGGTGTAGTAATAATCCATCCTCAGAGGTGAGGGATACACTTCAAACTTCCTTTGTTTTTACTCCAGCTTCTAGATCCAATCTTGTCGTGATGGACAGATACCTCTCATCCTGACTCTATCACAGATGGCCTTGCTCCTGATGCAGTGATGATAAAGTCAGTCCTAAATGTGGCTCGTTTTCTAAAATTCTCAGTGGCCAGATAGGTCCCCGGTCCCCAGAGCATTGCAGCCTGGACTTGTTTGGTGTGAAGAGTGGCCTGGAGGAGGGGGAGACAGTCAGCAGTGCAGGCACTGTTTACCGTTTGCTTATTTCCCTAAAACTGCAGGCAGCAACCATGCCGCTCCTTCGACCTTCCCTGGGGCTTTGTCAAACACAGGACTTCTTTCAGCGGTTTTTATTGAGTATTAACTGGCTGCGTGGGATGCAAAGAAATGGGACAAGCATTCAAGGAACTTACAATGAATTCATTTTTTAAATAAAGTCTCATAATTTGACCAAATGGAATAATTTCCACTGGCACTGGGGGGAAAAAAATAAGGGGAGCCAAGAGTCTTTACTTCTGTCCTGCCATGGTTCTGTCCTGGTCGAAATTTTTACGAATGACTTAGAAAAATTATAAAGGGCATATTTATCAAGTTGGATATGACATGGGACTGGAAGGAATAATGAATGCAACACTTTGAAGGAAGGAATGCAGATCACAAAAGATCTTCCCAATTTGGGATACTGGGCAGAATCTATCAAAATCGAGTATATCAGGAATCAAGGTAAGGCTTGCCAGTTACTGTGTGACTTTAGACAAGTTCCTTAACCTCTCTGTGCCCTTGGGCTCTTAGGTGTAAATTAGGAGTAAAGGCAGCCCCTGCACATAGGCGTATTCCCAGTGTCTAACTCAGTGCATGTAAGGTGCTTCCCACCTGAACTTGATGGGAAGACAGGACTGAAGGGTTCCCTGAGAGTCTCTCTCCCAAGCACCCAACAGTCACTGTCACATCCGAGTAAGTGTAGCAGGTACTCCTTTCTGCATGCAGGTGCCTGATATGTGGCAACCCAAGAGGGTGGAGTCGGTCCCCAGTGACTGGTGCTTGGCAGGCCACATTACGTGGCCTGTGTCCAGTGAATGACACACTTTACAATCGAGAGAGAGAACCTGGATTGAGTTCTGGGGACCACAGCCCCGGTGGTGAGAAAGCTTAAAATCATGTGAGGGAAAGTCAAAAAAGAACTGAGTGTATTTAGCCTGAAGTGGAGAAGACTCAGGTCGCACATAACAGCATTCTCGAACACTTGAACGGTTCTCATATTGTAGATGCTTTGGATTTATTCTCTACCCAGGGCCAAAGGTGAATCTTTTAGAAAGACAAATTTCAGCTCAGTCTAAGGAAGAATTCGCTAATATTCAGAGTCGCTCCGGGATGGTAACAAATGCTTCATGGGGAAATGAGGTCCTTGTCACTAGAGGTGATCATAGGCCAAAGGGCCACTTGATGAATTAGTGGGTGGACATGGTAACCTTTAATGTCCAATCTCTGAAATTCTGTGGTTCTGAGAATAAATAGGGCTATTCCAATCAAGGCAATAGGTGGGAAGATTTATGATCAATATATTGATTTCTTATACACCAAAGAGAAAATCCACGCCTGGAAGATCCGAATTTGGTGATGGTCATTTTCCTTTCAACTTTGCAGAGGGTGAGGTGGGAGGAGTGGGGTGGGGGCACCTCCATCCTGTTCTAGGGTGACCAACCCCTCCCCACCTGTTCCCCTGGCTTGGTTGGGTATATGGGAACCCATTAGCTCAAAAACAGGCCTTCTGTTTGGCTGGATACTTGCAGCCAAATAAAGAGTGGCTCAGCAGACTGCTTATTGCGTATCTCTCTTCATCTCCTCTAAAGCTCTTCCTCTTAGCGAGCAGTAAACCGGCTGCAGAGGTTAAGCCGACTCCCCCTCCTCTTTCTCTTTGGTGTTTAATGTCACCGACATTTGTGTTTCCTGTTTGCCTTGGGTTCTGTTTGTCGTTCATTATGCCTGTCGAAATTATTTATCTTCTTCTGTAGGGTGTTTTGGTGACTTTGGTGTATTTGAATTTTCCTTCCTTTTTTTCACCACTGGAATTAAAACTTGGAACCACATATATAAGTATACAGTTTTGCCTTCCCTTTGTGTATTTATATTTATTGTTGCCTTAAGCATCTGTTAATATTAAAGAATAGCATCTAGATATGGTTTATTAGTTGCAGGGTCCTGAGAGTTATAAATCATATTCTTCAACAATAGCAAAGCTTATCACTGTTGATATACTTGCAATTAGTGGGTCGGATGGGACCAGAACCCTCCAGTGCTCTTCACAGAATCACACAGTGTAGAGGTGAAAGGTGGCTGCCTTTCTTAAAGGGTCCACCTTTTCCCAGCTTTAGCTCCAGCTCAGCACTCCATAGCTTCCCCGACCTTGGACAGGGGGCTTGACTCCAACCGCTAATGCTTCAAGACAGAGCCGACCGTTTGCATGTGACCCTCTGAGCACTACCTGCTTATTCTGCTGCCCCACATTTTTCTGTCCAGGAAAATGCTGTCGCGGGAAGAGACTTAAACAGTCAGACACTGCTTCTGTCCATGTTGCATTTCGAGTCCTTATAATTGTCCTTTTTCTAACCAAGGATCATTCTCCTGACTCCTCTCCTTGGCCCCATTTGAATTTGACTTCCTCGGTGATAAAAACCGCACCCATCTTAATTGCTTACCTATATTCTCTGACTACACTAGAAGGCCCCCACTGCACACTTTCTGTACGGTACTTATTTCCTATGGGTTTTTTCTCTGCATTTCGCATGTACAGACTGTCTCCCTAGCACCTCGCAGTGTGCTGGGTAAGAACAAGGGAGATGAAACAAGACACTAGCATTGCCCCCACATTGCTGGTAGTCCACAGGGGAGATTGACAGTTGCAGCACAGCGTGGAAGGAGCTGGGATGCTGATAAACACAGGTGCAGCTGGAGTCCTGAGGAAGGACTCGGGGTCCAGACAATGAGGAAGGGTCACTGGGAGGGGATTCCCTGGAAGAAGGGAGACCTAAACAATCTGAAAGGGTGAGTGGGGGTTTTCCAGAGCCAATATTTGGAATTGACTGTTATTATAAAGGGTTGCGTTGGGAAGCGTGTGGCACCCTTATAATCAGTTTATTTTGTTTTCCTGTAGACTAAGGAAATTTGGGGTGCTAGGTGAAAATTAAAACTTAGAGAGAAAGGAGGTTTGCAATACAATGTCCATGGACCTCAACTAGTCTCATGCTCTCCAGACCACATCAAACCTTTGATGGCTGTCACCAAAGTGAGAGGATGTATACAGAAGCACTTGGTGAAGTACAGGGAGCCAGCCATCCACTTGTACTTTTAGGTGTAGGACTAACAGACAACCTTTATGGTGTATTATCACTCCTTATAAATAAATCCTCTGGTGATTTTAAACCTGAAGAACTAAAACCTTTGGAAATATGAAGCAAAGAACATTATGCAATACACGTGGATATGCCACCAAGATGATAAAAATTGTACCTGTGTTGGAAAACACATGGGTGGGCGGGGGGGGGAGGGTGCATACTAAAATTGCTTTAACTGTAACACATCCCTGAAGCCATTTTATTTGGGCAAAATTGTTTTCTCTAATATATACACATTGATAAACATTTTATTCTGATGTCAATTCATCTCTTTGCATGAAATGCTTTTTATCTTGTAGCAGCTGCATTCCCTCAGCCCTCCAAAAGTGTCAGACCCTGAGAATTGTTTTTCACCAGCATGTAGTTCAGGTTCAAATAGGGTGAGGACAGGATTGGTTACCATATGACACCTGCCCCAGCTACCCCGTATCATCCTCTGGGGAGTTAGCTAGAAACCTCAGATGTCTCCCCACACCCAAGTCCCATGGTAAGAGACAGAGCCCCTGACACAGAGCCACCCCAGAGCCAAGTCCGTGGCTTCAGACTTGAAAGCAGACAGAGATTCCACAAGCTTGATTTTCCTTTCTGCTGGGTGACAGCACGTAGATGACTTAGGAAATAGAGAGAGCTCTGAGGGGGCGTTGAGAATGATCACAAGTCGTAAGAGTTGAAAGCTCCGATTCCACAACCAGTCTGGGGCCATCGGCCGAGTTTTCTGACAGCCACCGGCTGCCGCACAGAGCCCTCGATGGTCAGAGTTCCCACCACCAGGTTCTGCAGCAAAGCGCAGGCCTCACACCCTCAGCAGAAGTCAGCTCTGATAAGTGATCCTAAGCATGAGTGACAGCCATCCCCTGGGCTGGAGACCAGGGTTTTGCTCTCTGCTCTTGCCACCAGCCCCGGACCAGCATTGAGTGGATCCTCTGCGGCTTGGGGTGATCCATGAAACTGTTCCTCACCATTAGCACAGAACATTGAGAAATGGCTTTATGTATCACACTGTCACTTAACATTCTTGATCCTGTAGACCTAGAAGGGCCCTCAGAGCTCATCCAGCCCATTCCACAGATGACTGTCTGTGAGGCACATTGGGCATCAGAATTAGCACAGAGGTAGAGGAAAATGGATTGTCATGGTGGCAATAACATTCGTGTGTCTTCCATATTTTGCCATTAATCTGAGCCTGTGTATTTGAGCAAGTCCTGTACCTCTCTGGTCCTCAGTGTTCTCAATAGGAAGCTGAATTAAGTAGCAAAAACAACAGACATTTCTTGAACATTCACTGTGTGCCAGGCGCTGAGAAACCGGTGAAGCTTTAAGTATATTAGAAAGCTTTGTAGACTTCAGACTCAATTCTCAAACAACCTATGAAGCTTTCTCCATTTTCAGGTGATGAAACTGAGGCATGGAAAAGATAAGGGAAGTTCTCAAGGTCTCATAACTAATAGCAGGCAGAGCTTGTATTTGAACCCCATCCCCCTCCCTTAACCTTGAGGGGTTCCTAAAACTTCTTCCTTGACATCCTCTGACTTTCTGGCTGTGTGCAAGGGGAGACCTGAGCACAGAGGTCATCAGACATCATCTGCCTCCTTTTGTGTGTTATGGCCTCAACTCTAACACCCTGCCTCTAGGAACCCCCGGGCCAAGCTTTCATCCTCAGAGCTTCCTTCCAACTGTGTTTCCCTCACCACACCCAGCAAATACACCTGCAGGCCCTATCTGGTCCCCTTCCACGTTGTTGAAATACAGAAGGACTTTGTATTTTAGAATATGCCAGCGTCCTCATAAGGTTCTTTTAATTTTAACCATTTTCAAAGTGGACATGCTGTTGTTTTGAAGAAAGAAACAACTGGTTTTGAGAGTAGCGTTTGAAATAGATGAAGCTTTAAGTCTATTAGAAGCCTGTCCGTTGTGTGTACAAGTGGTAGCAGAATCGAGAAGGCATGCGGTTCCCTGGGATGTGCAGGCTCCAGGTTTGACGGAATCGCTCCATGGTTCTGGTGGCTCAGTTGTCTCAGTTTTCCTGTGTGGCCAGCGCTTCCTCTGTAACACAGAGGACAGTGATAACTGTGTGCTGTGCATGCCCATTGACAGGTCATTTTCACATGCGTTACTTCTTTTAATCCTCGCTGACAGGACAAGTATTTTATAAATAAGGAAACGGATGCCCACAGAGGGTACAAGACTTGGCCAAGACCACCCAACTAAAGGAAGGGTCAAGCCAGGAGACCAACCCAATGTGAAAAACCTCATTTCACAATACCTGGGTCTATGAGGAAGGCAGAGAGCATTAACCAGATGCTTCTTATACACATGGGCACAGTGGGTGTCCTAGAATAGATCTTCACTCTCTGGAAATAGGAGATGTGCCGTACAACTAAAACTGCACCGTCCTCTGAGTCCTCCTGAACATGGGGGTTAAAATTTAAGCTATCTATGATAGGTTTCACACCTCTCTAGACCTGTGGTGCTTTCTATATTTTCATATTTTTTACCCTGTGATCAGAACGTGGGGATAAGTTGAAGCACAGATTATAAAAAGCTATGAACCTTACCCCTAAAATTGTTAAGTCTTGCACAGTTTTCATCATGCTCTGTTCAATAATGTGGTGAAGGTGTAGTGATGAAATGATTTTCAGCAAAATAGAACAAGTATTCTGAAACATTTCCCATAATCTCAAAATGTGTACTTCCTTTGAGCCTGATTCCCAGGTGTAGGACCTGGACTCTGTATTATTCTGTACGGCTGGTATAGCCTGGGACAGCTGGCCAAATCAGGGTGAAGATGGCTGTGTTGCCAGTTGAACTCAGAGTGCAGTCAGCAGCCAGCCTCCAGGTCATCAAGGTCTTAGAACCCCTTCTTTGTTTGAGAGAGGGCAGCTTTCACCCCTCTATTTTCTATCCGTGACTCCTCAGCTATTCATTCAAGAAGCATCTACGGTCAGTTTCATCCAGGAACAGCCCTTCACCCTCCTTGAATGATCTGCTCTTCACAAGTGGCTATTGTTTTAATGTGAGAACATCTATATCAAAGCCAGAATGATCACAGTCTGCAAACCTAACCATGCTTTCCTATTTCCCTTGCAATCTCTAGAGGAGTCTTGAAGCCCTGTACACAATATCCACTTTCTGCATAAGGACTTGAGCCGATGTGCCCACCCAACCTACTTCACTTATTCTCTATGTGAGCCTCATATTGCCAAGAATAACATGGACCCTCTGTTTGGAAAATGGAAATAATGAACTACTTATATGCTGGTTGTCAGTGTTTGAGAAGAGAAAAAGCCTGAAGACATTCTGTATTCTAAAACAATTTGGCTGATCTTTCTTGCTCCTTTTCTTCCTTTTCTCCTATATTTCCCTCCAAACCTCCATGTTTACAGCCTTGGGCATTGGCAATATAAATTGGATTTTCAGAGTGAAAGGAAGCTGGCCTTCCTTGGAGAAGTCTCAAAAAGCCCTGAAGAAGACAGAAGTAGTCTGGGTGGCATTTGAAGTCTGTGATGCCAAATAGATGAGCCAGTCGCAGAGCTGGGCCATAGATAAATGGCACTCAAAGAAGTTGGATTGTCATGACTGTGGTGTGATGCTCTGTGTCTGAGAAGAGGTCTTTCGGTTCTAGGAGCCCCAGTGGGGCATCTGCAAGATTATAGAGCTGCCATTGGTACCTTCAGAAGGCACCTGCAAGGACGGTATTTGAAAGGAGAACATAATTAGAGAAAGTTCTAGAACCCAAGTCGCCAAAAGAGGAATATAAAAAATCCAAAGAAAATCCATCTAGCCCTGGCCAGTGTGGCTCAGTTGGTTAGAGCATCGTCCCATACACTGAAAGGTGGCAGGTTCAATTCCCGGTCCACAGACATACCCAGGTTGCTGGTTCAATCCTTGGTCAGGGTGCATATAGAAAGCAGCCAATCAATGCTTCTCTCTCTCTCTCTCTCTTTCCCTCCCTTCCTCTCTCTCTTAAAAAAAATTAGTAAAAATATCAGATTAAAAAGAAGAAGAAGAAGAAAATTCATCTAAAATAATTACCATAATGTCTCACTTTTCTAGGAAAAGGCTCTTAAATACGGGTAATCTTCTAGGGTCAACCATAGACAAAATTTTGGTAGAGTTTCTCTCTCTTTTCTTTCTTTCATCTTCCAAATAGACCTATCTTGCATGGGAATATTTGTTCAGCAACAGCTTTTTTAGTCTCAATAATCCTTTTAGAAGCAGAGAAAATTGAGGTTTCTGCCAGGGCTAGATGTTGACAACCTAACCTACTTTATCTTGTGAGCTCATGGGAAACCTCAGACAGTTCCATCTAATTTATCATCCAAACCAGGTCACTTTGAGGGTAAGGGACACAAACCAAACAGGCCACCAGGATAACCATTTTAAGCCAGAAAGGTCCTGAGCAAGCCAGGAGGTGTGATCACCTTATTATGCACAGTGGGATTCACGGGATGACCAGAGAGTGCTAAACAGGCGCAATGACCTGAAACTATGTTCGAAGATTTCATTTTGCCATTGTTTACATGTTTACTTCTCTTTTACACAGAATCATCTCAACTTAGATTCCACAGAACACTCTTGCTCTTTTTCTTGTTCTAATACAACCTACATGGTAACTAGCTACAAATACAAAGGGCCTAGTCTAGAAGGAAAACACAAACCACCAGATATAAATGAAATTGGCTTTTAGACAAGTGAGAATTTTAGCAAACTGAAAAGACGGTCTGCAATGCCCATGGTTCTGTTTGTCTGTAAAGCTCACATAAGTCATAAAACACACAGTATTTTATAGCATATAAATAGCCAGGTGTAATTTTGTTTCTAGTAAGCTGCGGAGCCATATTTATAAGATAGTTTTCTCTGTAACCTCTCTACATACAAAACACTATGTAAATTGCTAAAAATTATAGAAAAATCGCCTTTTAGAACTTTATGCAAAATTTCAAGGAAATGAGCTGAATCAGAAATGAACCCTAAAGGGGTGTTTGGATAAGATGCAGCAAACAGGACATGTTAAAGCTCAGCCGAGTGGTTAAGCTACGTGGGTCTCCTTTGGGTTAACTAGTCTGTACTTGAGGATTTTTATGGCCACCAGCCACAGTATTGTTAGAATGAAAGTGATTTTCAGACTCAAAAGTTAAAACAATTCTTCCCAGTGAGGCCCCATTGCCCATCCCTGCTGTTTCGCCTTCTTCTGCACATTCTTCACGCTCTGACCTCTTAACTGGGGAGAGCCAGACCCTAATGTACACTTGAACCCGTTTATCAGCCATGGGGCCAGACCTTGTCTTATTTTTCCCCCTGTGTCTCTTATAGACCCAGAACCTGGACCCTCCTCTCAATGTATTTGCTCTAATCCTCTTCACAGGAAGTTTCTAGGGACCAATCAGAGCCATGTAGTTAATACAGTTTTCCTTTTAACCTCTTAGTCACTGGACTGGAAAACTAATAGAAGCCTCTTCCAGAATGACAATCCTGTGTGTGTTCCTGGAGCAGGTCAAGGATGGCTGGTCCTGCTCCCTGAGATACCTGTGTTTGTGCATTTCAGGGTAGTCATAAATACTCTTACGTATGCATCTACTTGAAAAAAAAGACAATATGCACATACATACCATGCAAGAAACAGTGAGGTGTAATTGTGCTTAAATATGTGTGTTGGGAAAAACATTTCCAGAAAAGAACAGTAAAAAGCGAATATTGATATCACTGAGCAGGAAGGACAAGAGAAAAACAAGAAGGAAACAGGGCTCATCCTGGCAGATTGAAGCCAGGGGCATTCTTCAGTTCAGCTCATTTTTCTCTGTTGTTTATAACCTGAGCCCTAAGAAGTGGCCAAAGAATACATTCGGTGTAATTTCATCGCAGAAAGCACGTCCCTTTTCTGATTACGATATCCTGTCTATTGAATTTCCTCTAAAAATTGATTTGCCTTTTCTCTAGCCTTAAAGGGAAAAATAGGTCTTGTTTCCCACTTATTTCATAGCAAAAACTTAGACAAAACTTACTCTCTTTTCTTCTTTTATGTTTATTTTTAGAAGGTATAGGTGCATTTTTCTCAATGAAGAATTTTTTTAGCTGGTGAGAATTTTCTTCTTATAATATTGTTATTTTGCCTATTGTAGGATTTTTAAGTTAATTTTTCTCTTACTACAAAAATAATGTGTTTATTGTAGAAAATGTTTTTGAAAATTCAGAGAAGTGAAACCAAGACAATTAAAAATCATAAAATCACAATGCCCCCTAGTAACTGCTTTCAAAATTGCTGGTGTGTTCATTGTGTTATGCTTTTGTTTTTTCATTATTAAAGGGCTTTTTTTGAGGGAAGGATTCTGCCCATTTCGACACGGTATATTTGTAGATGCATGTATCTCACGCCTTAATGCTGCCGGATCTATATGATAGAATAATTTTTTTAATGACTGGAATATTTAACCAGAAAATATCTGACATGTGCAGCTTCTGTGCAGCTTTAACGGTGCCCTGGTGAGAAGCAGCCGTCGACGCTGTCATTTCCGTGCACACACACAGACATCCATCCATCATGAATATTTAAAATTCAATCATTAGGTGCAGCGGCGGCCGCCACAGCATATTTGTTGCAACTGATCAGCCACTAATGGTTTAAAAACTTAGAAATTGGGGGCTGCCTTTGTCAATTCAAGAGGATTATTCCAAGCCACTGAAGCTCCTTGTCAGAATGGAAAAGTGTATTAAAAGAGACGGGAGTGCAACCCCGGGGTTGCTCACAATATATAATTTACTAAGCACACATGCTTAAGAGAAAAATGGATCTGAGGGGTGAGATTGGAGATCCCTAAAATAGTCTCCTGCCCAGATCAAACATACCACCCAATAAGCAAACAAACAAAATATTCCAAATTCTGTTTCTTCCTGATTCCCACGCCGACCGAGGTTCTGGTGACGAGACCCGTGCTTTGTGAGGCAGGCTGGGCTCCGGGCATTCGTTCTTCCAGATGAGCTTCCTTCCCAAGCGAGCCTTTCACAACAGAAGCAGCCGTGTGTCCTTCACAGTCATCAGGTGAAGTCTGCTTTCTCTCATTCCCTGGAATTTGGTGACCGGCAAGGAGGCTTGGTTGGAAAGTATTTTTAAAGATTCTGTTTTCTGAGCGTAATTTGCACAGTTCACTGGCACAATCAGCTTCCTGGTGCTGGCCACACACTTTGTTTCTGAATCCTTCCCATCTCTCTAGATCAGACTCAGAAGGCGCTGTACAGAGGCCCAGAGAAGGCCTGCAGCTAACCCAACACCTCCACATGACCTGCGCTGTCAGAGTCCGCGAGAGAACATGACAGGATCAGGGCAGTGTGCACGGGAACACGTTTTAAACAAGCGCTCTGGACTCCCTCTGACCCTTGCAGGAGCCATGCAGAAAGGGGTGTATGATTTGCTCAACAGACTGACTCAGTGAGTGATCTTGTTCTTCCACTCTGCCCTCCGCATCCAGCTGCCCACACTGACCTGGGTGGACAGGGATCTCCACTAACCCAGGAGAAAAGAACAGTCTGAGTATTTTCTTTAATGTTCTCATCTTATACAACCTCTAAGGGAGGAAGGAGAGAAGACTGAGAAAGGAAAGAGAGAGGGACGGAGGGAGGGAGGAAGATTTGTGAAGTAGTGAAATTTGTGCCCATTTGCTAGTCAGCTGGAGCTCGGTTCCATTATCCCATCTCTGGCTGCCTGGCTTCAGAAAATCCCAAGTGTGAACTGTGAAAATCTAATTGAATGATGTGAGGAGAAGCAGAGCCATCCAGTCTCATTATGCTGCTTTGGGTCCATCGCCCCCCCCACAGCCACGCCCATTGCCATTCTGAGATCAAAGAGCTGTGACATGGATCAGCAGCTTCACAGGGAAAACCACACGGTTTTCCTCCAAAATATCAAACTGTATCCCCTCGATTTTTCTAAATGACTGGATATCCTGATAAAGCCACCCGATAGGTATTTCTGAGTACAGCAAAGAAGCAAATGCGTTTAAGTGGGACTATGGTTTAAGAACCGCAATTGTATAGTGAAAGCTCTATCTGCCACCAAAAGTCATAACCGAATGACTATTTTTAAATACATCTTCAAATGTAAAGTAATACTTAAACTATGATTAATAGACCATTTATTTCTTAAATGCTTCCTCTAACAGACAACAATGCGTAGCTGGGTGAGAGGCTCTGGCTAGTCAATTAAAACAAGGTGCCGTGCTAGCTTGTTCTAATCCAGAGCTTAGTCGACGGGCTCCCAGCAACCTGCAGGAGGGGAAATTAAGGCACAAGGTGACCCTCGGAGGTTTGCATAAAAAGGCAGCCGCACAGTTGTGGAGAGCGTTCAGCTCCTGACGTTTTAGTCTCTGTCAAGCTGTCACAAATAACCGTGAGAAAGTCTGCTTGGGGCATTTCAGACTCGGAATTCTCTGTTTATATGGATGTTGAGATTTCCTTCTGCTCTGGTGGAGGGGGGCAGTGTGTGGGGGGGTGGATGGGGACATCTGTAATACTCTCAATAATAAAGATAAATAAAAATAAATAAAATAAAACTATATTCTAGATCAGTGGTCGGCAAACTCATTAGTCAACGGAGCCAAATATCAACAGTACGACGATTGAAATTTCTTTTGAGAGCCAAATTTTTTAAACTTAAACTATATAGGTAGGTACATTGTTATTAACTTAATTAGGGTACTCCTAAGGCTTAGGAAGCGCCACACTCAAGGGGCCAAAGAGCTACATGTGGCTCGAGAACCGCAGTTTGCCGACCATGGTTCTATCTAGACTAAAGGATTAAAGATTAACCTTTTCCTGATCAACCTTACTCCGACTCAAGGTTTACTTAACTGACTATCCTTTCACTACTGTACAGATTCAATCTGTTGGGCAAATGAAAATCATTCTGAAAATGACCTACCTATGTATTTATTCTGTTTCTTATTTCAGAATTATCATAGTATCAGACATAAGAGAAGGTGTGCCAATGAAACTATTCTGTACCACTTGCCATAGATTTATAAATGGGACCTAAAAGGGAAATAAGAAATCCCGTATCATATGTGAAAATAAGAAATTCCACCATAAATGCTTCGTTCACATAAGCGTCATCTGTTTCAAATCAAAAGACATCAAGACGGGTATAATTGTGTCCCGCATAGTTTCCTGCTTTGTCTTGGTCTTAAGCTCCTCTCACTCCTGATGGCCCTCGCTGTGGGGACCTTGGTGTGGTCAGGAAAAGAGTGTGGGCATTCACTGAAACGTTCTGACATCTCTTGTGCGAAAGGAACTTGTCATACCGCAAAATAGGACTTCCTTGTACTTGGTTAATTTTTCTCATTTCAGTTCCAACCTGGCCCTCTCTGCCAACTTGGCCTCATTCAGACACCTTGATCTTGGGTAAAGGCACTCTTTTCTATTTTCATTCTTCATTTTCAAGTCTGTCCCCACTTCTGTGTGGGTGGACTCTCCAGTACTCTGCCCAGTACCGCCATGTGTCTGAGTCCTTCCTTTTCTCTGCCACCCACCGGTCCCCCCTTCACCTTCTTTCTTCTTTGCTGGGTGCTCTCTGTTGGGCCTGGTGCCATTCCTGATCCCCCCATACACACTCTCTCCTGGATTCTGCCCTCAGGATTAGATTCAGGGAGCCATCAGGCCTGAGTGACTTATTTGCCTAAAAGTCAACACCCGTTATCTCTTATTTTTAAAAAATCCCCTTGGGAGGCTGGGGGAACAGGAGAAAAACCATGTTGACAATATAAAGAAGAGAAAGAGCATGAATAGTGTGGACCAGAATCGGGCAGTGACAGGCTTTGCCTAGCTCTCTGCTCCCTGCTCCCTGCTCCCTGCTCCCTGCTGACCACGTCCCCAATCTCTCTGCTGTCTAGTCTTCTAGCCTCGTCCCCCTTGCTGCCATTCCACTATTGACGGCTCGTGCACTTGGTTTGTTTTTCCATAGTTCCTCCGTCTCACCCTCACGGTCAATGCCAGCCTCTCCACAGCACAGGAAGAAGAGTTCTCAGCTGTGATGATGGGGAGGGTACCATCTCGGAGGGAGAAAGGGAAATTTTACAAGGCACTAAGCAGACAGTTAAGGGCCAGGCCACACATGCAGCTCTGACAATCTGATTGTCACTACCCGTTTCAAACGTGTTGGCAGTGATTCCGCAGCCTGTAGGAAAAGTATCGGGTCTTAAGAGATTGAAAAGTTCGCCAGTGGTCTGCTCTGGGAAGGAGCCTGCCCGGCCTGGTATAGTTTACCTGCCCCTCCCCCGCCCCCGCAACCCCCACCCTCCCCCCCCCCCCCACACACACACACGTCATATCTGTGCCTAATGAACAAGATAAAGACACCAGAACGCCACCAACATCGAAACGGTGGCATCTAATTGATTTTCATCTTAGTTCAACAGTGTGACCAGAGGGATGTTTCAATTACGACCACCATATGGGACAGCAAGTGCCTGATGAGCAGGGACGCGCCTGCTCGTTATTCCACAAGTTGTTGCCTCCATTGGTGAAATCACACCCCCGTGGGCTCAGTCCGCACAGGTACTTGAAGGCGCTGAACGTACAGCCAGAGCTGGTGGAGGTTTGGGAACAAGCTGGGCCCCCCCCCCCCCGCCAACCACACACACACACACACACACACACACACACACACACACACACGGCTCCTACTAGGGTAGGTGGTGCAGCCGCCGCAGACTCCCCCTCCAGCCTCACCTCGCATATCTGCTGTGAATCTGATAAATGCCATCCTGAAGAGCAATTGATTTATTAATTAGCTGATTCAGAATGTTCTTAGGACTCATTTGGGATACGGAGTCGTTATAATTTAAAAATGTCAGTGCAGTGCGATGGCAGACGAAATGGCACCTCCCAGGGGCCCTGTGGGCAGAGCTTGTTTCTTGGCCGGGTGGGGTTTTCTCCACGGCCTGAGTGCCACCCACAGGAAGTCGCCTCCTTGGGCCTGGGCGGGAGTGGGGGGCTGGCGGGGAGTGGTTCTGGAAAGGTGGGGAAGTTCCCACCATGAAACAGCCGGGATCCAGACTGGACCAGATCAAGCAGGAGAGTTGTGGCTCTTAAACTTGGGCTAGTCACTGGTTCATTAGAGGACAAATTAAGATTCTTTACTTTAGGAGTGACTTCCAGAAAATCCCCGACTGCATGTAATTACCTGTATTTATGAATAGGTGATCCATAAGTTTCTTTCCAACAAAAGAGATGATGAGCTAAGAATTGGAAAATATAGGTATCAGGGGTGGGCAAACTTTTTGACTCGAGGGCCACAATGGGTTCTTAAACTGGACCGGAGGGCCGGAACAAAAGCATGGATGGAGTGTTTGTGTGAACTAATATAAATTCAAAGTAAACATCATTACATAAAAGGGTACGGTCTTTTTTTTTTTTTTTTTTTTTGGTTTTATTCATTTCAAACGGGCCGGATCCGGCCCGCGGGCCGTAGTTTGCCCACGGTTGGGTTAGATCCTGTTATCAAGAATGTAAACTAAGCAGGTTTTTGTTTTTATGTTGGTGTTGTCCTTAAACATGAGTAACTAAGACCTGACAGTAAGTTGGCATTTTTTGTTGGTAGTTTTTGAAACACTCGACTTCCCTGTACTGGATAATAAATCCAAAATTGTTTTATATCAACTTATTGTCTGGTGTGCTTTTTAATGTGAGCGCATGTATCCAGAAAGGTGACGTGTCTTAGTAGCAGACTCACCTCGGGGCCAGAGAGCGCCATGTCCTTTCTGCTGGATGCTGAGCGCTATGGAGACTGAGGCATGGGGGCTGGGAGACAGGGTGATTGCCAGAGCCCTGTTGTCACTGGATACACAGAGCTTTGGGGAGCAGGTGTCACCAGCTATGGCCTTAGGCCTGCCTTTTCCTTAGAGCAGTGGTTCCCAACCTTCTGGCCCTTTAACCCTTTGAGTGCCAACCAATATCCTAGGAACTGTGCTAAAATTGTCAAGGCATTTTTGCTGATTTTACAGCAGTTTAGGAAAAAAATTATGAATCACAAGTAAATGAAGTTACATATTCAAAAACTTAAGGAAACCTTTACTACATTTGTTTTCATCTTTGACATATATTGTTTGCTGATTGTATTATAAAATACTAGTAGAAAAAAAAATTGCTGATAGCGCTCCCGGCACTTTTGGCAAAAGACAGGAGGAGCGTGATCGCGCTCCCCGGCACTAAGAGGGTACAGTTCCTCGTGTTGTGACCCAACCATAAAATTATTTTCGTTGCTACTTCTTAACTGCAATGTTGCTACTGTTATGAATCGTAATGTAAATATCTGATATGCTGGATGGTCTTAGGCGATCCCTATGAAAGGGTCATTCGACCGCCAAAGGGGTCGAAACCACAGGTTGAGATCCGCTGCCTTGGAGGGAGTTGAAGAAGGCCTCCTCCACTCCCAAGGGGAGGCTCGCTCTTCACCTTTTGGAGCTCCATTGCAGAGCAGGACAGACAGCCCGAAAACCTCCCACAGCCCCCCCCCCCCCCCCCTGCTGTGGAGAGCAATGCAGGACACCCCCCCCCCCCAGAGTATCCAGATCCCTGGCACCCTGCATGGGCTCCATGCTCACAGGGGCACTGAGCAGCTAGAATGGAATGCACAGGGGCGTAAAGCCAGACAGGTCAAAGGGCGAGTCCAGCCCGGGTGAGGTGATCATGAGCAAGCCGATTCATCTCCAGCCTCACGTCCTCAGCCCGTGTGTGTGTGTCTGTGTGTGTGTGTGTGTGTGTGTGTGTGTGTGTGTGTGTTTCTCTGTGTGCGTCTAGAAGCCCTGCCTCCCAGGATCGTGGAAATGATGAAACTCGATAATGTATATGAAAATGTCTGATATACAGTAGGTGCTCAGTAAACGCCAGTTCTCTTTTTTCAGATATGTGCTACAGTCACTTACCTCTTCTATACTTTAGTTTCCTTTTATATAAAATGGGGGATAATAATGTCAACAAATACTTACCTGCTCTATTATAAAGCAAGTTCTTTGCAGCACTAGACCCACCTCTCTCCTTTTCGACTCCCCATCCTTGTTTGACATCTCTCAAGCCTCTCAGCTTCCTGCCGCCCAGTGTCTGGTCATAGCGCAGGAGCAGGGCTGTCCTGTGTGCGGCTGTGAATGCCGTGCCCTCCCACGGGACGCCTTGTCTGCAGGTACTGCCCCAGCCTGCAGTGAACCAGGGACCTTTTATTGATTTCGTGTGCATCTGGCTCTGCTGTGATACCAGGAAGAATGGAGGTGGCTGGCCCTGGACTTGGTCCTGGACAAATAAATGTGTTTGTCAAAGCCCTTTCCTGACACTGGTTGTCTCAAGCCCAGGTGGCCCTGTGGAGGGTAATTAGTTCTCTTTATTGGAGGGACCCTCAGGAAGCTCTGGACGGCTTACCAGGGGACACATGCAGAAAGGTTTTGTTAATGCAGCTGTTCCTGGCCTTTTCATGGTGCTAATGGGCAGCCTGTAAGAAATTTTAACTTCCTGTCGCTGGCGCCACGCAGCACCTATCAAACAAAGCATTGTTTCTCCGCACTGTTGATGTGTGACTTGTGGAGGCCCGCGATAGGATGCTCGTTTTTATCTGCTACATGCACCGCGCTTGTAAAAAACCAGCAGTGGCCTTGTTACCACTTGACACGACACTAGGTTTAGCCGTTTGCACTGACACGCGGCTGCACCCTCTTGGAGCTGCAGCCCGGGGTCAGATTCATTAGAGAGCGCAGAGGCGCCCGGAGGGAGGCGGCACCGGGTAAGATTCTCTCTGCTCCCCTGTTGGAAGCAGCCAGGCAAAGGAGCTTGCATCTTGGAATGGGTGACTTTTAATTCTTGTCTTTGTTCTGAGGAGTCAAGATCCCTGTTTATTCTTTGACCATACATGGAGAAGATGAGAGGAAGAAAGAAAGGTCTGGAGATAACATTCACTCCCGTGAAGAAGAAAAGGAACGCCTGCCTCTGTGTGTTGCTTTTCTCTGCTAACGTGGGCTCTTTGTTGCCCAGCAAAATGCACGTATCTTTCTTGCCACAGCCAAGGCAGCTGAGAGGCGGAAGTCAGTGGAGTGGAACTTGACACTTAGTGGTTTGTTTCCTCCGCTTTCCTCCCTGTGTCGTGAGGATGGCCTTGGAGCCACATATCTTTTGTGCGAGAGTTACTATCCCTTTGGACGTTTCAGAATGGAGGGTGCTCTTCCAGAATTCGGGGTTCCTTGTGCAATCACTGGGTCAGACCAGTTGCTGCTGATAACCTCGAACAGCGAGAGTGCTCGTCGCACTGAGAGAGGGAGCCCAGGCCTTCCTCTTGCAGCATCCGCACGTCTGTCTGCCCGTCTGCCCGTAATCAGCATGCAGAGGAGTGCACGTGGCAGGGGAGGAGCTGCCTGTGCGGCCCGTAAGAACTGTGCGTGGCAGGCTGGCCACACAGGCAGGCAGCGCAGCCATCTCCGTACACAGGGAACCTCAGGCCCCGCCACCCATCGCTCATGCATCTCATGCCCTGTCACAGCTTCTCTGACAGGCTGCAGAAGCCCCGTCCCACCGCCACCTTTCCATGGGGGTGTGAGGATAATTAGTGCATTTCCTTGGGTTAAACAATGTACCCATTTATAAAGCAGCTACCACTTCGTTCTGCCCTTGCCCGTGGAGACTGGAATATCTTTTGTCAGACCCTTTCTTCCAGCTGCTGCCACTGACATGGTGCAGGGGGTTCTTCTGTCTGAATGCTTCTTACTGGGTTGTGCCTGAAGCACATCATGCGACAGGATAGTGCCCTGGCTCTCAGAGCTCCGAGACATTTTATCAGGATCAGCAAGGCTCTTCCTGCCCAAGCATTAGGCTACCCAGTTTGCAAGGCCGTTGTCGGGTCGGCTGACCTGGGATTTACCAGCTTCTCTGGAGAGAGATCCCCCGTGAACTGTGTTTGCCTGTGCGCCCAGCACATGGTCATCAAGGCAGTGTCCCAGGGGCCAGGGGCTGGGCACCATTCAGCAGCTCCATGTCACTTCCTGTCATTGCCGTCTCCGTCCAGGTCTTCTCCAAGGCCCAGCCAGGATGCTGCCAAGCGCTTCCAGGCACAGGAGCAGCGAGATGGTCATGGTTGGCTAAGGGCTTGTGTACAAGATGCTTTTCTATCGTTTTCTTTGGGGGCGTGGGGGGCAGGGGGAGATTACAGCATGTTTCCATTCACCTGAATTTATGCAGAATAAGTCACATACTCTTCCTGGGGTTTAGGTCACAAAAGCAGGGGGCATTGATTCTGGGTCCTCATCTCCATTGCCCGCCACCAGCAGCAGCAGCCTTCCTCCCCCACCTCCCCCCGCCGGGCACTTCCCCCCAGGCTCCCCAACATAGCCACCATCTCCTTGTCTCTTTGCAGGTCATTTATAATCAGTCGTCGTGGCGTACAGTCCTCATTAGTGATATAGCCATTCCTTCAGTGCTTCAGAAATAATCATTTAGAAAAAAATGCATGCTTTCCTTCCCTTGAGAGCCCATGAGTGATGAATTTATTTCAGTTTGGCTGGCTTGGCTGTCTTGCTCAGCCTTATTTCCATATTTATTTCAACAAACAATGTAGGGTGGGACGGGAAACACACGCTGGGCGTACACACAGGCTCTGCAGATCTGCTGCCAGCGCGGGTCCCCTGGAGGGGGTGTCCGAGGAATGCTGGCGACAGTGCCTCCATTTTAGAAAAGAATACAGCTGTTGGATTAGCACGGGGCGCTGTGTGCAGAAGATGAGCTAGTTGGTGATTGCCTGTACTCGAAAAAGTGTGGGCCACAGGCCAAAAGCAATTGATTTTTTGCCGCCATCCTGGTAAGGAGTGTCCTCCGGGGTGCGTTAGCCCTTGACCCCCCTGCGCGTGTAGGATCCAATGTGTGTGATTGTGGATGGCGATGAACTTTCTGTGCCAGCTGAGGACCCCAGGCCTCTGTCTGACTCTCTGCAGACAGACCTCATCCCTGTAGGGTTGGGAGCGGCCAGAGTGGGGTGCAGAATGCTCTGACGAGGAACCATGCCAGCAGGTCCTTGACGGCAGTAGTGTCCTCAAGCCAGACTTGCAGATGTGCAAGCCACCTGGCTTCCAGATCTCAGATCTCTGCTGTCCTGAAAGACTTGTTTTGGTTTTACTGAGGATGTGGCTAAGGCTCGGCACTTGGCCTGCCTGAATTTTTGAGGGTGAATGTTTCTAAGTGACTTTGGCACCAGGTCAGAAGAGAGGACCTCAGAAGTCTGTTGAGAGCTATGTCACTGACACTGCGTCGGGCAGCCAGGCAAGCCACGTCACTATTACAAGCCAGGAAGACAGGTGCATACCACATCTTGAACCTATGGGGATGCTTTGAAAGTGGCAATTAGTGTTTAATAATAACAATAGTAGTTTTTCTGTTCTATTGTGAAAGGAACTAGAATGTGCAAAACAGTATCTTGTCCTAAGCATAACAGAACATCGTTTTTCCTGCAGAAAATTTACACAATGCACCCATTTCACAAGAGAATGAATGGAAAAGGCAAATGAATAGAAGAACCAGGAATAAAAATGTTTGATTCGGGGATCTGAACAGCAACACTTGCAGAATTTCTTTTTCTCAGAAATGCATTTTTCTAAGAAAGATGTCTTGCTTTTCCCAAACTAGTTCAATGGGCAAAGCAGAGGTATAAAGGAAGGATTGAACAACATCTAATGGACTATCCACCCCCAAATTAGACTCAAAATGACACTAGACAGGAGGGGCTGTCTACAGGGGAGGTGGGGACATACTGCTGAAATGCAGTGTTTTCTCAGAAATAACACACACAAAAAGAAAGTTCAAAATCTAGTGCCTTGATTTGAACTTGGTTGAAAAATGAAGAGTAGATTCACATACATGCTCATATCAGTATTAAGAGGAGCTTGGAACCCAACAGAGGGAGCCTTGTTAGAGAGACATGCACAGGGCAGCCTCCCACAATGAAGATCTAGAAAAAGGTATCCCAACTCCAGCCTGTGCCCTTATGGGAGTGTAATCTAACGGACAGGTCTCTCTGTCAGCTTATCCTCCATCCATTTCATCTAATACAAACAAACACTGTGGTTTTTATTCAGCCAGCATAGTGTTTATTATCTTTACAATTAATAGCATTATAAAATAACTAGAGGCCCAATGCACAAAATTCATGCAAGGGGCTCGGCCCTCGCAGCCCCAGCTTCGTCCAGAAGGTCGTTCTGCTGTTCGATCTAATTAGCATATTAGCTCTTTATTATATAGGATTCCAAGTGTGATGGAGGAGAAAGTGCCTCCTCTTATCCAAGAAGAGCAGAACTGTGGGCTTGTGGGAAAAGAGATTGCTTTAGGGATGATGTTGGGGTTAGTAACTCTTTAGCAAATGAAAGGTCTGTAAGCTCGTCCTACCTTCTTGGAGAAACAGTTGAATCACAGTAAGGACAGTGTTGTTTTGTAAGTGAGAGTAATGATCAATTCCACCAAGAATAAAGTGAGTCCCTGCTCTCCCTGTTCCTTGGCCTTTGGAGATGTGCACAGGTGCCAGGAAGCTGAGAAGAGCCCCTTATCACGCTACCAAAGGAGGGCCCCCAGCACTCCTGGGGTTTGCTTGCTGGAGCTGTGCTATTCCGTTTTTAATTGGTAATCTGACCACCCTTGAACATGGCATTAAGACAGCAGAAGTTGATAATTGAATAAGGTTGAGCATCATTGTTTCTTTGAGTTGGAAATAGTTCTCATAACAACCCTCTGAGGGTATTTCCTATCCCCAACCTAACCTCTTCTGATATAACCTTAGACTGCATAGGTCTGTGATTTCATTGTAGTCAAGCATTTCCCCCAGCTGTCCTTGCTGGATTTCTTTCCTGTTACTGATGGGCTGGCAGACAGGAGGAGTGTAAAGCAGACAAATTGATTGAGTGGCTGAAATGTAGATGTCTGGTCTCTATAACACCTTCTTTCTCCTATATGTATTTACCTGCTTTTTACTTTGGTGCATTTTCTAATGTGGTGTATCTGTAGAAACTACTGTGAAGGAAGGAGACAGAACGATGGTCTTGTCTTCTCATTGGCACTTCAGCCATATAGAGAGCCAGGGCCACGGTGGTGCACCATGTTCACTGGCTTCCCTGATGAGGTTCCCGGGGTCTGCTCTCTTGCAGAACCCCAATAGCACCCTCTGGCATAGCCCCCCAGGTCCCCTCACCCAGGGCTCCTTTACAACTTCGCGGGGACGGGGAGAGCATAAAAACGTGTTCCTGCATGTCAGCTTCCTGAATTATAAGGTTATTCTCTTTTCCATTACATAGGTGGAATGCTTTCTTATAACCTTTGCATTTGGATTTGCTTTTTTGAGCCACAAGAAATTCCTTCGTTGTGGAAATAACATTTGATTCTTTTGTTACTGTACGAGGGAACTTGAAGGGCCTCTTTGGAAAAGTTATATTAGACTTTGGGTGAGAGAGAGCAGGATGGGAGAGAAAATAAAACTCCCAAATGAGAATTAGAAAAATTGGGTTCAACTCAAAGAGCTGATACTCCCAAGTTACTTATTTTGCCTTGGTGACTAAAGGTCATTGAAGAAAAATGGGGACAGTCCCCACTGGTAAAGTGGGAGGTCAAATTAGATAATTTCTAGGCTCCTTTCAGCCTTAAAACAATTTCCCCAGTCTGTGGATGTGGAACATTACCTTGGGTGTTTATATGTTACTACCCACTGCTGGGGGGACTTGCTAGTCATAGTTCGCTTTGGAAGCCCATAGATTCAGAGTCTGGAAGGAATACGGCAAAGACCGAAATAACATCAGTCTTAGGACACCTCAAATAGTAAATGAAAGCTGAATTCACGCATCTTTAGTCAGTCAGCAGCATTCACTGAACACGTAGTATTTGTGGCATAATAGCAGGTACCCTGAGGCATGAGCTAAAGCCCACTCATTCCCCACACAGGACAGAAACGTACGAAACAGGCCACCGAGGGTGCTGTGCACGCCGCTGACACATGGGGCTGTCTCTGAGCTGGGGTGAAGGGGTCACCTCTCTCCCTTAGCCTCTGCTCTGAGTGAAAACTTTTACTTTAGCTAAACTTTAGTTAAATCCAAATTACTCTGCAAGCACACGCATCGGAAGAGGGGAGACCCCCTGGCCTTATTCCCTTGTCCCTATAACTGGGACTTTGGCCGGAGCTTTCTCACCCAACCAGAAGGCCAAGTTTCCTTCCCCTTGTGAACTGAACAGTATTAACTTCTCAGAGTAAACATAAAATCAGAGCCCGTTTCATGTTTCTCCCCCTCCCTCTAATCATACTGAACACCCTCCCATCGCCCCCAGAGAGGAGTGGTCACCTGTGGATGATCTCTGTGGCCAGCGGAGGTGTTAAAATGACTTTGACTCAAACAAATTCCCAGAATGATTGTATGCAGTACCCCATGTTCAACGAACCCTGCTTTCTTCCACCGTCTCCCCCCCCCCCGACTCCCCCCCCCCTCCCCGCCGCCCCCCGCACCAACCCAGCTGGTATTGGGCGGAATATTTCGAGCTTTGCTGCTGTCTGGGGACCTTTCCTTTGGAACTTGTTAGAAATGAGAAGCTCAGGCCCTGCCCAGGACCGACAAACCCAGAGTCTGCGTTTGACGCCGGCCCCACTGTGCTATGCTGCTCAAAAAGCACTGCATCCCAGACGCCACTGGCTAGTCGCTGGACGCCGAGGCCTCATGGAGGGGTGGCCGCTTGGGTGTCCAAGAGCAGGCTGTGTGGAGTGCCAGCAGCTAGCGGGCACTGTGGGGTGGCCCTCCCCTCCTGAGAGCCGCCAGGTCTTTCAAGCCAGCAATTGTGATCCACAGAAGATAGCATTGTTCCAAGGGGAAGAAAGATCGATGGTTAACCACACGCGAAACCCATAATATCATCCGTTGTTTAATACAGACTCCAATGGCAGTGTGAATCCTCTGGCAGAAAGCTTTTGTGCCGGAATGAAGATAAGTTTCCCATCGAAACCCACAGTGGGTGGAAGTCTCATTTCACACCGGCAGTGTGCGGCACTTTCCATTTCTGTTTTCCTTGTACCTGTCACCAGGTTACATTAGCGATTGGGGACTTCTGTTAGGAGGAGTTTGAATGTGAACTGAGAGCAGGGGAGCATCTTTTTTCCCCACCCCGCCCAGCTTCTTTCACTGACTCTTCTTAAAAACCCTTGGTGGAGATTTCTTCCCACTCTGAAAGGCTACCCCCCCCCCCCCCCCCCCCCCCCGGCCAGGGCTCCCTGTGTGAGTGTGGATACAGCCATCCGCTTCTCTAAAGAGCCTATGGGAGAACCCCTCCCCCACCCCATCCTAACCTCACCCTGGTTCCCTCCGACCAGCTGCCTCTGCTTACAAGCACCTGGAGACAGCAGCAAGGCAGCAAACAGGCAGGTCGGTTTGTCCCTGAGCCACAGCCCCAGTAGTGATGATGGAGAACTCGAAGTGACCAACCCTGGGCACTCTCGTCTTTGAATAGCAAGGAAAAGCAACAGCTGCGAGAACCTATTCTTTCATCTTAGACCTGGAGCCTCTGAACTCAGAGTTGAAACACTATTTCTCATCATACTCCTTCCACTAGGACCGTGATGTCTCAGTCAAAAGCGTTATTTCTTGGGTTTTCCCCTGTCTTTTCTCTTCCCCCCGGCTGTTCCCCTTTCCACCCGCCCCGCCCTCCCCTCCCCTGCTCGCCCACTCCCCAAATCGAACATGTACAGATTTTACGGTTCACTGGAGAATAAGTGGCTGTCATTTCACAGACGGGCCAGGATGTAATTAGCCACAATGCATCGGAGTAATGGAACAGATGTCTCTTTGTAAACTGAGTGTGCTGCCGGGCACCGCGTGTGTGTGACCTACTGCCTGCTCCAGGCGATTCCACGCTGTTCTCCCCGCCAGCCCTTTCTTTCTCCATCTTCCTCTGGCCCTTCTCTGGGCTCCTGAGCCAGAGGCTGGGCACACTGAGTGTTTGTGTCTTGACAGTTTTTGTTTTCCCCTCTGTGCTGCCCTGGCTCCTTTCTGCTGCTGCTGAAAAACTGCTGGCAGCGTGACGAAAAGTGGGTGAGCCGAACCTACACTTACTGATGTAGTCATTCACAGCAAAAAAGGTGGTACCCCTCTTATCAGATAATTGGCAGTTTCAGGTTGCACTTATTACTGGATGATAATACACCAAGCAGATCATAAATTACTGTTATGCTCTCTGGCCTGTTGTTGTTTTTCTTAGCTGGAAATAAAGGAGATGTGTCTCCCTTCTTCCAAGGTTATTATTTAAAATTTAAGAGGAAGGGCCCATGCTGGTCACAGAGGGATGATGGGAACAAGTATCAGATACTTAAACTTATTGCCAAACAAGCTTTACCATCATTTGTGTGCACAGATTATGCGATCACATGGACCTCTGCTTTTCTACGTGTTTTGCCTTAATATGAAGGTCTTCCCTTTTAAAAAAAAAAATTTAAATATTAACTTTTTTACACCCTAACTTTTGAGGCTGAAGGTTTAGTAAGACAACAGGCAAAATTCCTGCTGTATTAACTGTTTCTTCTCTCACTAGGGAGACGAGAGGTACAGACAGTAATTACATCCAACTCCTCCCTCACATTTGGAGAAAAACAATCCTTATTAAAATATATAGGATCAGCTCCCGGGGATGGTGCCGGCCTTTGTTGCTCAGGCTCTCCTGTTTGGTCTGATTGATTTTTTTTCTCCTGGCCACATGCTCAGAATCTCAGCTTCGGCCACACACAGAAGGGGATCCAAGCTCAGGTCTAAGGTTACACTCCGTTGTGTCCATATATTTGGTACCTTTGTCAGGTGAGAAGCTGGTTCTCATTGGTGACTGGCATCAGCAAGACCCCATCCTCTTGGTCAGTGATAGAAGATGGTGCTATGTAACATGCCTTTATCAACAAGCAGGGAGCAGTGTGCGTATCACCTGGGAAAACTTACCTGGTGAGCAGGAGCGTCTCGTTCTGAAGGTTGTCATCGGGCTTTGGGTTTGGGTTTGGGACTTGGTGTCAGTGAATCTTAAATATTGGGTTAATTCAGATTTTCCATTTAAGTGTTGATTTTATTTTTCCAAAAACGGAACTCAAGACCTTTCTTAAAGCTTTCAAAAATGACTAAAACAGCAGTCTAAAGTTAATTTTCACCCTGAGGATTTTATAATAAATAATGGGTGGAACTGGATCTCTGGTTCATGAATCTGATACTTCTAACTGCCTTAGTAATGAGTAATTGGACACCTCCTCACCATGACCTCATTGATTGCCCCTTGCTTATGAAAGTTGAAACTTCCCCATTCTCTGAAGGGTTTTGGTGATCAAGAGTGTGTCATTGGTACAAATTGGGAAAAGAAAATGTCTCAGTGTTTAGCTAATCTCCTCATAGCCCAGAAGCCAGAATGTGGAGTCCCTGACATGCACTAAGCTCTCTATCAATATCACTCTTACTGTTTTGGTTTCATAACTCAAAGGAGTCCTTTGTATCCTCGGCATGCATTCCAAGTTTCATTATTTCTGAATAATTTTGGCTTCCTAATTAATGCCAAATTGGGATCAATCCCCAATTTCATAAGAAGTCAGTGGTTGCCCATGGGATCGTGTTGCATGCCTCCTTGAGGAAAGGGGAGCCCATAGGATCTTGTCTTGTTCTTTTACCTCTTCAGAAACCGCCACAAGGTACAGAAATAGTTGGTGATTATTTTAACAAAAACTAGATTTCCAGAGGTGTTTACTACTCAGGATCATTGGTTAATTTGAATTATAGACAGTTGATAGGCCAGGATGTGTTGACATTTTATTTAGAATCTGTGGGTAGAAAGGATTGTCAAGGTCGTCTAGTGCAACCTCTCGCCAAAAGCAGGAATCTCCTCCAGAACTCTGTCAGAATGGCTGTCAAGTCCCTGCTTGCCATTCGTGTTCACTGTCTGGATAGGGAACGATTGGAAAGTCCTGCCTTGCAATCGGCTGAAATCACTCTCCATGTCACCTCCACCTTGTTCTTCTCCTGTGACACAAGTTAAACCTACCCCATTCGTAGCCTTTAGAGAACGAACAAAAGCTTTCATATTTCTCGTCCTCTCTTCCCCAACTTAGACATTGCCCGCTCCTTCTACTACTCCTTATATTAGCGTGATTATCTGACCCTTTGTCACAAAGCTTGTCCTCTTTCCGACATGCTCATAATAACTGACATCTTTTTTAAAATGAGATTCTCAGATCTATATATAAAATCCCAGATGTCATTTGACCAATGCAGAGTTCAATAAAAATTATCACACCTTGCCTGCAGCCTAAAGGTGATCACATCAATTAAAAACCTCAAATCTTTTCGTATAAACCACATTTAAAAGGCGAAAGATTTATGCGATCTGAAGAGAAACCAGAGTTTCGTATAAACCACATTTAGACAAGGTTTTCCAAGCACAGTACAAGAGCAGTTAGTGTTCGTGAATCTGTGTATTCACGTCTTAATATCTATCTCCCCTGGCCTGGTAAGATTTTTTTCCTTGTAATTGCCATTCTTCCTGCCCACCAGTATACAGATCGCTAATACCGACAGAGCGCAGAATTCCTCCAGGGGTTGTCCATCACTACACAAGGAGGATCCAGACCCCCTGCTGTGTCATCCAGCTTCATCATCTGCCCCCTGTCAACCTTCACAGCCTCATCACTTTTCCTCCCTCGTGCATCCTCTGGGACCTGCCACAGCAGTTCCTCAAACAACATGCTCTTCATGTCTTTACAGGCTATTCCTCTGCCTCAGAGGCTTTGGCCATTCTTTATCTGACTCACAACTTCTACTGGTCCTTTAAGATTTAAAGCAAGAATTACATCTTAGATCAGACTTGTGTTTCGAGGGGGTAGGGGATTGGATGAAGATGGTCAAGAGGTACAAACTTCCAGTTATCAGATCAATAAGTACTAGGGGTGTAATGTACAACGTGATGGCTATAGTTAACACTGCTATGCGGTGCATGTGAAAGGTGATGAGACCCCAAGAGTTCTCATCACAAGGAGAAAACTTCTATTTCTTTTTCTTTTTTCGTATATATGAGGGGATGGATGTTAGCTAGACTTATTGTGATAATCATTTCACAATACATGTAAGTCAAATCATTATGCTGTGCACCTTAATCTTATATAGTACTGTGTGTCAGTTATTTCTCAATAAGATGGGGTGGGGGGGAAGGAAAAGAAAAATGCAGGCACAAATGGACAGAGTTCAGAAGAGTAAAAACAGAATTAAAAGTATGTCTGGTGAGGAATAAAAAGAGATTCAGCTGTTGAAGCTCTTTCAGGATCCTGAGGGAGGGGCACACTGGGGGGTTTCCACCCATAACCAACCCTGGAAGCAAACATTCTGTGTGTATTTTGGGGTGTTTTTATTTATTTAGTATAAAGACCATAACTTATCAGCAATTAAAATATACTTTGGGGGGAAAAGGGAGTTGCCTCTTCTGCAAAACCTTCTCTGGCCCACTGCTGACCTTGATCACCTATGTGGCGTTTAACTGGGGTTCATTTGTTTGGCCTCCCTAGACTTCCAACTCCTTGATGGTCAGGGTTTGGTTTTTCTCTGTGGCACTCTAAGGACAGGACAGGACAGTGCCTAATATTCCATAAGATGATATGTGTACTTGACAGTTCTTCAGGTCTAGCAGTCCGCCTAAAACTCTTTGTTCAAAAGGATAGAGAGAGAAATGATGCTTTACTGTTAATGTAGTGATGCCTCTAAGAGCAGACGTGAGCTTCAGTGGTTTGCTTGGTTTATGTATCCCCCCTTTACAAAGCTCAGGCTCGATCCTGGTGTCCTAGTGCCAAGGCTTTCTGACCATGTAGAACAGGGGTCCTCAAACTTTTTAAACAGGGGGCCAGTTCACTGTCCCTCAGACCGTTGGAGGGCCGGACTATAGTTTAAAAAAAAAACTATGAACAAATTCCTATGCACACTGCACATATCTTATTTTGAAGTAAAAAAAAACAAAATGGGAACAAATACAATATTTATATTTGCATGTGGCCCGCGGGCCGTAGTTTGAGGACCCCTGATGTAGAACATCCGCCTAACTAACTGTTACAACCACCATGATGGCTCTATCCGAAGCCATATTACAGTTGTTTTCCTCTACATGTTAATGGGTTTATGATTAACTATAATTGCATATAGGAATGCACAGTGAGGAATTATTACAGATGCTTAGTCACACCTTTTAAGTCCCTACTGTGTGCAGGTATGTCAGACAAATAACACTGTAATGACAAAGTGTAATCAGCAGACAAGACCATGCTGGATTCTGCAATTACATGCCCACTTTTTCAAGAGTTGACACACCACTGCTGTATTTATCATCAATTAAATTTCCCTATATTAGTTACTTGCAGTAATTTTTTAGGCAATCACCTCAGCTCAAATTGCCAGAGCAAACCACATAATCTCACCAAATAGAATTATTATCAGCAGTCATCATCCTCATCAATTCTTTATTAAAGACTCATTTCTCAAACCATTTTAAATTGTGACTTAGAGTAAGTCATTTATAACCACATTTTGGAAATAGGCACATTATATTTCCATTTCATAAATATGTTTTATTAGTAATGAGTAGGATAGTATTAGATTACTGTTCATATTCTCAGCATAGGTTGGGAAATGCTTAATTAACAATGATATTGGATTGGAAAAAAATGACTCTGGGCATATTTATTCTTGACCAAATTATTGTCTACTTTTTCCCCTCTAGTCCCTGGTAATTTTTCACTGCACACACCTATCCCAGAGAGTGTATTTCTGAGGCTCTGCATAGGGAAGCTGAAACTCAGTAGAAGAAGCAAACTTTCTGGAAAGACTTTCCTGTTCGTGTAAGGATCTCCAGTACCTGTACCTGAACCCAACCCCCAGGTCCTTTTAAGAAGCCACCACCAGCAGTCCGTCTGTTGGTGAAGGGCATTGCTGGGGTTCTCTTACAAATCACAGCGCGACCAGATTCTGGCTCTGGTTATGATAACCTAAAACTGGTGCTTGAAATCCAAGGACATTTTTCCAGTCACCCTTCGGGTGTCTTTAATTCTGAGAGCACGCAGCTCCCCATTTTCTGTGCTCTGATTCAGTCTCACGTTTTAGAAGAGCCGTGAGCACCAGGGAAGCCATGGAGATGACTTGCTCAGAGACGGCACTAACCTTGGGCACACACCGGTCTGCGTTAGCCCTTCTCTTCGTGGCTTTGTTTTTAGGCGGAGCTTCTGGCTTGCTTTCTGTTCTCGACTCTTGTTGGGGCTCTCCCCTTGCTTTTATTTGCTTTCCTTGGCAGTGGCGCCTTGCGCTTTCTTCTGTCCTCTTGTAGGAGATGGGCTCCTTCTGTTATTTTCTGCTATTATTTTCCCAAGGGCCAGGGCTCTTTGTGTGATGGTGTGATGTGTTCCTGCGAGGACATGCAGCTTGTTGTGAAACAAGCCGACGGCTGCACGTGCGGACGCTTTGCCAACACGGAAGAGCCTGAGTTTGTGTTTCAGCCTGAACGCGGGCCTTTTGGACAGCTTAAGCCTGAAGCGCTGGCTGCTTCCCTAACAGCAGGCAATTATGTGAACTCGGGGAGTCTCCGGGCAGGCTGTTCTTATGCAGATAGTTGTCTGAGGAAACGGGATGAGCCGTGGAAATATGTGAGAGACATGTGACTTCTCCTCGGCGATTGATGGCCCACAGTTGTGTCCTAAAGGATGAGGACACGTTCCATCCATACTTAATGTTTGGTTCAGAGATCTTTCCCAGGGCCCCTGGTTATGGGATTTGTGTTCATAAAAGCTTCTAATATGGCCTTTCTGTTCAGCCAGCAGGTGAATAATCCCTGAGTTAATAAAAGGGTAAGCACTCTTCTTGAGGCAGGATAGAAAGATGTCCCTGCCTCTTTTTCTGTACCCGAATAAAACTCCTTTCATGCTCACTCAAACTCTCTCTTTCCTGAGGGAGTCAAGAACCTGGAGGTCCCCGACTGTGCTGGCCCCCCACCCCACCCCCTCATGGAAAGGGTCTGGTCCGGTGACATTATGGGCACAGCATTAAAAAGCTCTACCCAGCTGCAAGTTCATACCGGGAGAGCTTATACTTGCCTGATACCCCTCGTGGCCTTAACCAGTGAGCTAGCCCACGCCAGCTTGCCACCGTTTTAGGAAGGTTTTGCCTAGAGTGATGTGGAAGGAAAAGGGCATTGACCCGGGATGCTAGAGTGGAGGGGTGGGGTGAGGATGGCTAACCGTGGCGGCTGGGGAAGCCTGCTCCCGAGCAACAAAGAAACAGACAGCAGGCTCTTCTCAGATGGGAAGGGATGGCTTCTCATCGGGAGGCCCCTTTCTCTGCATCAGAGACCTGCCCTGCCTGGCGAAGAAGCGCGCGCTTAGCCTGGGAGACCCAGGGCTCGCGCCCCTTGCTCCCTTCCTCCGCTGGGCTCCCCATGGAAAAGCAGGCGAGGGACCCAACACCATGCAAAGCGACATCCGGCCGGGTTACAAATGAGGATTGATGTGCCGCTGAGGAACTGCGATGGCCCCATCACAGCCATCTTTCCAGAACTCCCCTCTCTCCAGCTCCCTTCCCATCAGACTGGCCAGCTATTGTTCCTCGCCGCCAGGGCTTGTTTGAAGAGCTCCGCGGCATTTGCGGGTATAAGAGGATGTGCAACTTTTCCCCCTTGAAGTCATTGTCTATATTTAGGTCAGTGACGTGATGAGAGATGTGTTTTGTACCTCGCGCTGAAATTGTCTCTCTGCGTGTGGAGGGGCTCTGGCGGCACCGCGCCTGGCAGCCCACGCGGAGGGGCGATCTGCCCGGTGCCACCCGCCACCACTCAGCACAGCGTCGCAGAAACCCCACCCTGGCCTCCCTGATGCTCTGTTGGAGAGAGGGGACTGTCGCATAAAAAGATGGGGCGGAAGGCGGCTGGACGTTGCTTTCTCCTTTACGGAGAGTCCTCGCCCAGCACTCTGCTCTGTCAAGTAGAAAATGCAGCCCAGATAAATCCTGCCCACAAAGGCGCTGCAGCTTTTTAACATGCAAATGTACAGGCGGGGAAAGTAAATAGACTCTCCTGCTTCAGGGAGCCGGGAGACGACCGCCGCCGCCCCACCCCACCCCCAACACGGGTTCCCTGTCCTCCTCCATCGCCAAGAGAAAAATATTCCGATTTCTACCCCCCCCCCCATCATTTTTACTTCATTTTTTAAAGGGAGGGAGGGGCTTGCATCGAATTGCTCTTAAACCACTGTCTTCTGCTCCAACTTCCTCCGTCTAGATAGGCTTCATTAATTTGATCAGCCCCCACCACAGAGAGGGTGGTGGAGGGAGGAGGGGATCGCCGAGCGGCTGCCTAGGGGCTGCCCTGAGGTTTCAGAAGATGAACTGCTAATGATGTTGAAGACGTACCTTTTCAGACTGCCTGGTCCCTGCGGAAAATCAGGGTCCTCTTACACTTATTCTGATTGTACCACAAGAACAGGAAAAAGGGGCCCTGGTTGGAAGGGAGGAGGGGGCTGCAGGCTGGGGGTGGCGGTGAGGAGACAGATGCCTCTCCAAGGAGGAATCAGAACACGTCAGTTACACAGCTTGACTGTCCCTTTGCTTTTAACAGGGTATCTGATACTGTCATGCTAAAGAATCAGAAACTAATGGGGGGGGGGGGGGGGGGGGGATAGATTAATTTGCTAGGTCATTTATTGGACAGTCTTGCCTGATACTTACAAACTAGTGAAATCAGTGTACATTGGCAATATTTGTATCAACATCTGTGATCCTTGAATTCAAACCTAATAGGAGGGGAACCACAGAGCTTTGGACATTCCAGATGCACTAACTAATCTCTGCTGGTCCTTTCCCATCTCCTAATACGCCAGAAGCTGGTTATACCTAAGAAAATCACTTGTAGAAAATCTTCCCAAGAAGTCTCAGTTTATGCCACTGGTCCTGCTTGGGGGGGGGGGGGGGGGGGGATGATATATTTGCCCTCATGATCCCTCTGAGCAGCTGGGAGAAGCTGAAGGCTGCCCAGCTTCGGTATGATTTTATGTTTATTCTCTGTTCTCCTGCATACTTTCAAGACCATTCTCAAACATTTATGGAAAGCAAACGTACAAGGCATTCTGAGGATGGAAGGACCTTTCCTCATCTTAGTTGGTGGCAATACTATATAAGCAATTTGCAGATTTATCAGAAATCTTGAATACTCTTGAATCACAGATCACATCGGACACTGGCTTATTTTGCCTCTGAAATAACTGCCTCGGTGGGGGTGGGAGGTCAGTGGGCACCATTAGTCACCTGACAACAACCCAGGCTGCTGCCCCCCAGAGTTTCTGCTTCAGTAAATATTTTACTTCCTCCTCAATTTTACCAAGTGACAGTGATCGGCGGTGCAGGACTAACTGCTTTGTGGATGCAGGAGCAGCTTTGAGCCTGAGGGGTGGGTGGTGGGAGTAAATATTTCAAATAGATGAACAGGTCTTGGCCTGTGGACTTACCATTTGCTTAACTAGAAGCTAAATTAGAATGGCTAATAAACATGCATTCATTAAACAAATATTTATTGTTCTAGGTGCTTTCTTCTAGGTGCTTAAAGTATATTTGTGTACAAAAAAAATAGATAAAGATTCCTGGCCTTGTGCTGCCTACATTCTAGCAGATATTAGACATAGTAAGTAAATGCCAATTATATAGTATGTCAGACAGTTGTAGGTGTTATGGCGGAAAAAGTAGAGCAAGGTGAAGGACGTTTTAAAAAGTATTAAAACTGAGGCATATCAAAATTGTTAAGAGTTTGAGCAAATATTGGTTCACATCAGGAAGCACCAGACTGGAAGTGGTCAGGAACACTCCATGGACAAGAGCTAAGACTTATAGAGAAAAGGTGGAAGCCAAACAAGGAAAGTGTTTGATTGGCTGCAGCTTACTCATTGGCCTTATCTGGAAAAGCAGAGGTGGCTGTGATTGGTTGTGCTTAGGTATTTCTTTCTTAATCTTGAGGCATTTTTAAGCTTAGGCTTTGGTTTGCATAGTAGGCTGCTAAGGTGTTAGGATCACCTAGGCCAGTGGTCGGCAAACTCATTAGTCAACAGAGCCAAATATCAACAGTACAACGATTGAAATTTCTTTTGAGAGCCAAATTTTTTAAACTTAAACGATATAGGTAGGTACATTGTTATTAACTTAATTAGGGTACTTCTAAGGCTTAGGAAGAGCCACACTCAAGGGGCCAAAGAGCCACATGTGGCTCGCGAGCCGCAGTTTGCCGACCAGGGCACTAGACAACCTTTGCTTCTGCTCTTCGGTCAGGGTGGTCCTTCCTATGTTGCCATAAAGACGGTGGCTTCGACTAGATTGAAAAGCAAAGCAGACAGAGTTCTGGTTGTTCTTCCTATTCCTAACTGGGACTGAAGTTAGGATGGCTGGCTTCCTGCCTGAACAGGGCGTGAGGTGTGGAACAGATCTCTGGAGTGTGCAGCCACCTTTCTGAAGTCCTGCTGTCTGTGTGCTTTTGCAGCTGCTTTCTGTTCATGTGTGGTCAGTGGGAGGAGAAATGGACTCAGAGGAACCACTATTTCTGATGGGGAAGATGCTGTGCTTAAGTGTGGAGAACAGTGTTCCTGGCAGAAATTCCCTGCCTGTATGTCTAGGGCCAGTGAGGGGACTCCTGAGACTCAAAGGCACGAAGCCGATTCTTCCTCCAGCAAACCTGTTGCTCGGAGAGGCCTAGTGAGGCTATGAGGGGAGCCAAGGCCCAGAACTCACACTAGAAAGTCAGCACTCAGCACAGAGCGGTTGGCACAGCCCAGCAGCAGCCCTGTGGTCACGGAGCCATTGTCTCTAGGGCCCCTACTCCTGTTTGCCATCAGGATGATGATGGTGGTGGTGGTGGTGGTGGTGATGATGATGGTGATGAGGCCCACATCCTGACTTCAATTGCCTTACCAAAAAAAAGGGCTAAGAAAAATCTATGAACTTCAGAAACTTCTGGTCCCAAATAGATGGTTTATTTCTGATTTCATCTACTCCCCACATATCAAAGTTTCATATGCAATTGTGACCATGGAATTACTAATTTTCAAAACTGAGTACTTCCTGGATGCTTACAATTCACCTGGCACAGTGATAAGTAATTTATCCCATTTAATCCCCACATACCTTTTGAATTTAGACACTATTATCCACACACATTACATAGATGAAAACAATGAGCCTGGCTCACAGTTATCCAGCCCCCAAGGTCCAGGGTCAGGCTTTGCACTCAGCAGAGTCAGGCCCAGTGTCCTAACTCCTCTGCTCTCAGCTTCTTCAGTTCTCCTGCGGGGAGGGGAGGGGAGTGTGAGTAGGGGATGGGGAGTAATAGAAAGACATGCCTTACAGCAGGGCCTTGCTTGTTGGCGCATGCTGAGCATGACATCATCAGTCAAATGAGAAATCCCAAGTCATCTAAATGCTCTCTTACCAGGAGCATCAGAGCAGTGAGCAGGTTCTTCCACATGTAGGAAAACAGCTATAGACAGAGAAGGTCTATGTATGTCCCCTAAGAAATTTTTTTTAAGATATGTTTTTATTGATTTCAGAGAGGGAAAGGGAGAGGGAGAGATAAAAACATCAATGATGAGAGAGAATTATTGGTCAGCTACCTCCTCCTACTGGAGATCAAGCCTGCAACCCGGGCATGTGCCCTGACTTGAAATAGAGTCATGACCTCCTGGTTCATAGGTCGATGCCCAACCACTGAGGCACACCAGCAAGCCCCTAAGAACTTTTGACATAAACTATAACACTTAGAATCCATTGAAAAAGGTCGTCAAACCTTGGTAGAATTAGATTGGAGAGAAATCTGAGTCAAGAATTTGAGAGAAAGCTATCTAATTATATTTAAATATATATGCTAATCTTGTTCTTTATAATTAATCATATCTCTGAGAACACTTGGATGTTTCAAAAGTAAAGTCATAATTACCTGTGACCACTTACCTAGTGGCAACATAGCCCAATTGGAAGAAAATACCCCAAAAGAAGTAAAAAGCAAATGGAGGGCTGGTCTTGCAAATCCAGCCAATCAAATGATTGCAGACCCCCTATCTGTCTTCCCAAAGCCAAATCTGCAAAAAGAGACGATACTGAGCAGCTTCCTATAGAGGACAAAGTTGGAACCATGTTACCTATGGAACAAAATACTAAATTCTTAGCATTACATTCAAGGTGACATAGAATCTGACCCTAAATATCTTCCCAGCTTCCTCTCCTTTTCACTACACCTCTCATCTCTGCAGGCACACTGTTCTTTCCTATTTCCTCCGGGATGAGCCACACACTTCAGGGAGTTGGGGCCCGGCCTATTATTTTCCCTCGGCCTGGAATGGCCTGAAATGCTCTTCTTCTTTGCTTATCAAGATCACTCTCCACTTTCCAGGTCCAATCAGCTACCACTTCAGTCAGAAACGATCTGACCTTCCTTTTCATATCTCCAGCTTGTTACTTAATGTTCATTTCATTCTACCTTACATTTTAGCTGATTGTATATGTTCTCTCCCCTATTGGATTCATCTATAAAGGCTTCTGATGCCAGTCGAAATGTTGTCATGCTGTAGCTTAATACATGTTTGCTGAATTTGGTCAAATACTAGAAAGTATATGAATATTAAGATGTTTGGTGCAGACCACATGTGTAACTGTTTTCCAGACGAAATATGTCCAGAAATGTGACCTTGGTACAGTCTATCTAAAATTAGACTGGTTCTAAAAAAAACAAACTGTGAAGGCTACTATAATGCCAACCCATAATAATAGCTAACATATTTGAGTGTTTGCTACATTCTAGGCACTACACTAAGTTCTTTCTGTAGAATATCCCATTTGATCATTCCGACAACCGTATGAGGTTGGAATACTATTATCCCCATTTTACAGATAAGAAACCAAAACTTCTTAGAGGATCCTCTTACCCAGGAAACCCAAAGGATAGCTACTTGGCCCACATCTTTCTCTACTGGGTCTCTCTCTCTCTCTCTCTCTCTCTCTCTCTCTCTCTCTCTCTCTCTCTTTCTCCCATCACTTGTACACTTGTACAGTATTTGCTGATATTTGCTTATATTATATGCTGGTATTTGCTTAATTCAGTCACAAGGAGGAGGTCCTCACAACAGGCACTAGTATCTTTTGTAAACATATCTCTGATTCTGACATCTTCTCCAATTGTCATTGGCATTCAACAGTCTTTGGTAATTTTTCTCTTCTAGAGAAGCTCTAGAATATATGCACTCTAAAGTGGGAGGCTTCTTGTAAGTTAAATAGTCATGCATAGGAGGTATATTAGTTGGGGTTCTCCAGAGAAGAGAACTAATAGAATATGTGCATTGATAGCTATATAAGAGGAGATTTATTGTAACCCTGACCACTGGAAAGCCACCAAAGAGTTTTAAGCATGAGTATGATATGATCACATTTTGAAAACATCCCTCTGACCACAGTGTGGAGAACTAATAGAGTGAGCAGACTTCAGTCCTCTAATTTGAAAACTGACAAAATGGAATGATAGGATATTGAGACAATGGGAAGTGAATGGAGTAGAGATATATTGAGGAGATGACAGGGCTTTGGCAATATTTTGAAATGAGGATTGAGGGAGGGAGATGTGTCAGGATGGAGCCTAGGTTTCTGGCCTGTAAAACTAGATTGAGGGTGGTGGTTCCAGTCATTGCGATACAGAGGGTGGAGATCATGGGTTTCATTTGGGTCATATAGAGTTGGAGGAACCTTTGAGCTATTCACTAGATTTGGTTGAAATTGGGTGGATGAAAACCAGGGGGAAAAGAATTCTTGAGCGGGAGCCAAAGGATGAAGATGGAAATGACTTTCTTAAGGTTTGTTTGCCTATATGATTATTTATTTGTTCATTCATTCATTCATTTATGAATTAATTTGACCTATTACACCCTGCTAAGAACATGGAAACATTTGAAGAATAGGAGAGGAAGATTAATTGGTGGGATGAGAACCAGCGATGGCAGATTTTGAATTCCAAGCTAATAACTTTGGATCACCATTGAAGGTAGACAGGGCAACATCATGGCAGAGGTTATGTTTTGGGAAGAATGACCTGGCAGTGTTATAGGCATGCAAGAAACTAGAGGAAGGAAGACCATGGCAGGAACTCTAAGGATGCTAATGGACTACTATCTTATTCTTTCTAATTGTAATATAAAGTTATCATGTGGGGATGGCTAATTCATATATACTCATTCATTATGTTTCATACATTTGGCTCCGTATCTTTAACCTATCTCTCCATTATAGGCTTGGGAATAGGAAAAGATAAACTCTGAGAATGTGGAAACTAGGTCTTTTTCCTTTTCAGTTTTAAAAAAACCAGCAGAGATAGGATATTTTAATGGAAGCTAATGTTAATTAGAAATGAAAGACCTACACATAGTAGGCACTCAAAAATACCTATTAGATTGAATTGGATTGACATCAGGGGCGTAGTGGGAAGACACAGCTCAACACTGGACTGCTCAAGGGGAATGGGAGAGCATGGGAGCCCTTGCATGAGAATCAGGACCTGGTGACCCCCATCTGTTCCTCCCTCCCCCCTTCCTCCCCCACCGCTGCCATGGCGACATGTCTGGAATCACAGTAAGCCTTATACCCCAGAGAAAACAATACTCTGTTTGAGCAGTGTAAGTTGGCCTCTAAGGCTCAGAGTCTGCAAGTCCCATCCCCCACAATCAGCTTTTCACCAGAGGGTCAGCCCTACACTCCTGCTCATTGATTTGAGCGCATTTTATCCCTCAGCACATTCCACTTGTTTGTTTTTGAACTCACACCACAGCCTCAGTGCTGTTGGCCTTGTGTTTTTGGCATGAAGTTACTGCTGTGGCCACCTGCATCCCCTCTGCCCACCCCACAGACATCCTGCTTCTTTCTTTCTTGTGTCTTCTTATCACCGCTGTTGACTCACCAGGCTGGGGCTGTTTGAGCTCAACTGGATTACTAACAATGCAATCAACATCTTTATTTTTATCTTCGCTCTTCCCACCCTTTCTCCCCTCCTGACTAACTCACCATTTCTAAGTCCCAGAGCTTGGCATTCTTCGAGGAATTATATTGGGGCTGAGGTGGATATATGCACACATGTGATATTTCTACCACTCGGTAACGAGTGTTTTCTTTTTTTCCTAGTGGCACAGGGTTCAAACATTGTAAGTATTATTTATGATGCTCATCGTCATCCTTATAGTTACTGTGTTACTGCTCCAGCTGCTGTTCGACTCCTGGGGTCTAAGATGAATTGTAGGCAAGGGACAGGACCCTGATCTGATTTCTGAAACTCATCTTCAGAGAAAACTTCAGTTTTTCACTGAACTTTTCACTTCATCCCCATTGAATTGTGGAAGCCTGAGCTGGAATCCATATAAAATATAGACCACACAAGATATTACCTGTAAAAACGATTACCTGTAAAGGATGAACCATTAATGCAAAAAATCTTTTCCTACCTAGGCCTCTGCATGCTGATAATTATATTAATTTTATAATTTATAGATATAGATATCAATTAAGAACCTGGGATTTTGGAAGCTAGATTTGAATCCCACTTTGCCACCTATAACCTTAGGCTAATTACCTATTTTCTTCGTGTCTTAATTTTTCCTTCTATCAAATGGAGACTTTTACCTCTTATACTGTACATACATCATAAGACATATCTCATGGAATTGTTTTGGGGGTTAAATAAGTTAATACTTATAAAGTACTTAAAAACAGTGTCTAGCCATAGCTGGTTTGGCTCAGTGGATAGAGCATCAGCCTGTGGACTGAGGGTCCCAGGTTTGATTCTGGTCAAGAGCATGTGCCTGGGTTATGGGCTCAATCCCCAGTAGAGGGCATGCAGGAGACAGCTGATCAATGATTCTCTCTCATCATTGATGTTTCTATCTCTCCCTCTCCTTTCCTCTCTGAAATCAAGAAAAATATGTTTTAAAAAATAGTTTCTAGCACAAAAAAGTTCTCAATAAACATTGGCTATTATTGTTCATAGGCCATATTTACCTGTTCTGAAAGAAATGATGCAGTCCTCAGAAGAGTTGTTTTTTTAACAAGCACAGCACACCTCAGGATTTTACCTTCCCTTATTTCTGGATTTATAAGCCGCCTATTGTATGGACACCTAGGTGGACCCTAAGTTACAAAACAGACCTCTCTATCTGTCATTCAGAAGTAGAGCTTTCTAGCTTCCCAACCTGCCTTTCACACAGCCAAAATGTTAGTCTAATTTCATCAAAATTAGGTTTGGGCTGTCACGTGGCCTAAATCCGAGTGCATTTACTTCTTCTTCTCATTCTATTTCACATACAGTGACTTTTCCCTGGCTTATCTAATGCTGCCTTGTTAGACTCTAAACCCTAGTGATACTCTTTCATCTCTATAATCCAGGCATGGAAATCTCATATAAAACTCTCAGTAGAAGTTTTCCCTTTGTCTTCTAGCACCTGGGTCCCACCCTCACCCCCAGCCCCACCCCTTTACTGGATGTGGGAGGGAAGGCCAGCTGCTTCCTTCCAATAGTTCAGCCGTGGGCAAACTACGGCCCGTTTGAAATGAATAAAACTAAAACTAAAAAAAAGACCGTACCCTTTTATGTAATGATGTTTACTTTGAATTTATATTAGTTCACACAAACACTCCATCCATGCTTTTGTTCCAGCCCTCCGGTCCAGTTTAAGAACCCATTGTGGCCCTCGAGTCAAAAAGTTTGCCCACTCCTGCACTAGTCCAATAGAGAAGGTCATAGAACTCAACTGCAGGCCGGATCCCGAAGGTCCTGGGAAAACTCCCAGCAATTCTGTGAGCCCCCAGAAGCTACATTATCCCTATGGTTTGTCAGATCAATGGGTGGGGGTTGGTGTAGCTGTCAGTCATACCAAAAATTATCTGAACCACAGTTTATTGCAATTTGGTCATATCTATACACAGCCACAAATCAGGACTCCAAGAAGGCAAGGCACAAGTTTGTAGGGAGCAGTGCTGCTGATGGTAAAATGTCCCCCATGGCAGGAAACACCCTCAGGGTGGTCTCCAAAGCCCGAGGGAATCAGGCACACTGCTCACCTTCACCCTCTTCAGGCCTTGGCTCTTCTGTTTTTCCATCAGTGTCTTTATCTGAGTACACGGTTTCAGAAGATGAGGTTGCATAGTTCTGTAAAACGTATTGGATGAAAAGCAGCCATCCTGCCCTATTCCTCTTCCCTTTCTGATTCCTGTTCCCCAAAGGTTTTAGCCTTTTCTTCTGGCATGAACCTTCTTATTTTTAAATAACATGTTTTGACAGTTATGTCTTGATGAGCAAGTTTTAGATATTACCCTACTGACTCCTTACCATGGAAAACAGGGATTTAACTCCCCAACTTCTTCCACCTCTCACCATAGATCCTCTTCCTCCGTCTTCCCAATTATAGTTATGGCACAATTTTTTGGTGAAGTCAGGTGTGTGTGTGTGTGTGTGTGTGTGTGATGTTCACAGCAGGAGCCAAGTGGAGGACTTTGTTTACATTGCAATCTCTGTACATCTTTTGCGTTTCCTGCAGTTATTGGTTCTGCTGCTTTGTTCTCTTGCTTAATTTTTATGCTCCTGCCCTTAAGTCATTCACAGAATCTCCAGCAGCAGTGTGAGCCTCCTCTCCATACATCCGCAAGCATCAGTTATTCCTCCTGGAGTCCCGCATCCTTCTGCTCCCACCTGGAGAGGTGCTAAGTCTGCTGCAGAGCTGGGATCCTGAGCTTAATCACATCCCTCCCGTGTTGGGTCCCTTGTTCATGGATCCCAAGTCTCTCTCACTGAGGTTAGGCCTCACTTTAGTGGAATGTGTCCTCTAGTAACTGCCTGAGAACTCATGAATTTTCATGAAAGGTACGTTTTTGAGGTCTTGCATGTATGAAAATAGCTTTATTCTTCTCTCATCTGACTGGATATAGGCTTCTAGGCTATAAATAACTCTCAGAAGGAATTTTGAAGCACTTACTGCATGTTCTTCTGGCTTCCAGAGTCGCTGTTACAATGTCCATTGCCATTCTCATTCCCACCCTTTGGAAACTTTTCAGATTTTTTTAAAAATTCTTGGCTTTCTGAAGTTTTACAGTGATGTACCCTAATGTGGCCCTTTTTGTATTCATTATCCATGGAATTTTCTACGCTCTTTCTGTGTGAGAGTTCATGTACTTCAGTTCTGGGATATGTTCTTATATGATCCCTTGATAATCCCTTCTGTTTTATCTTTTCTCTTCCTGGAACTCCTATTATTTATATGTTGTACTTTCAGGATTAGTCCCTATTTTCTTAATTTTTCTCTTCTATTTTTCGTCTCTTTTACTTTTGCTATATTTTTCCAAAGATTTCTTACTGTTACCTTCCCATCCTTTAGTTTGATATTATGTCTACCATATTTTTTTAAATATATTTTATTGATTTTTTACAGAGAGGAAGGGAGAGGGATAGAGAGTCAGAAATATCGATGAGAGAGAAACACCGATCAGCTGCCTCCTGCACACCTCCCACTGGGGATATGCCCGCAACGAAGGTACATGCCCTTGACAGGAATCGAACCTAGGACCCTTTAGTCTGCAGGCCGACGCTCCATCCACTGAACCAAACCGGTCAGGGCTACCATACTTTTAATTTATAAAAGTTTGTTTTCATTTTCTAAATGTTTATACCATCATTTTTTAATTCATAGATTTAAGAAATTTATTCTGAGAATATATTAATGGTATTTAAAGTGTCTCCTGTTGCCTTCATCTTCTCTGTTTTTCTTTTCCATTTGCTTATTTGGACTCTGCATTTTGTGTTAGAGGCTTTCCTGATATTCATGGCCATACTTGCCTGTATATTTATTGGTGAGAGGAAGGTATAAACTGTCTAACTGGGATCTTTGTGTTTATATGTGAGGACTTTCAAGTGGAGGTGATTGGCCTGGAACCCAGCCACAGGACATCCAAGATCTAACAGTCATTTCTCACAGGCTGGTTAATTCTCTAGAAAGGACTTTACCGATCTTCTGTCTAGAGCAGTGGTTCTCAACCTTCTGGCCCTTTAAATACAGTTCCTCATGTTGTGACCCAACCATAACATTATTTTCGTTGCTACTTCATAACTGTAATGTTGCTACTGTTATGAATCATAATGTAAATATCTGATATGCAGGATGGTATTAGGCGACCCCTGTGAAAGGGTCGTTCGACCCCAAAGGGGTCGCGACCCACAGGTTGAGAACCGCTGGTCTAGAGGTAGAAGACTGCCTGCCAGTGTTCTTGAAGCCAAATGGAGGAAGATTGGGAGTTGGATAAGGTTATCTTGTCAGTGACTTGTAGATTTTCACTTAATTCCCCTGTTTTCAGCATAGTTCTCCGCCTTCAACTGTGCTCTGTGTCCATGTTCCAGATTCCTTTGCTTCCACTTCTTCAAAGAGGAAACCACGAACCCTTTCAGGGTGAAAGATGAATAGCTGCATGGCCATGAACAGAAAGAGAAGGGTCTTAGAATCTAATGCTTCTTATACAGACTTTCAACCAACCCCCCTGTTACTTAGTCCCTGCTATACCCCACCCTCAGAGGTACCTGGTGCCCCACCCACACTCCTGAGTTTTGTAAGGTTCTTAACATGCATTGGGCTCCTTCTCCTCGGCTTTTCCCCATTGAAGGTTTAGATTTCAGCTTTTCCTGCTCTGCTAAATTAGTTACCGCTCATTCGTCTGCTTTCCAGTTCACAGAATTATGTTGGCATCTCATGTCCGCTTTTGGCTCCTTTCCTGTCCTTTCTATGAAGAATTTTACTTTGCAAAAAGGAAGATATAATCTCTTTTTGAGTCATTTTTGTGGAGGGTAAGGAGCTAAGGAGTTGAGATAAACACGTATCCAATCTGCCATGCTTAACTGCAATTTGTGAGCTGACCCTTGGTTTCTAAGGGATGCACAGTCCCATATGCATCAAAATAAAACTGTCTGGGTTATTTGGCAAATTCTTCATCCTGGAATATTTCCACTTGGGGCTGCTGTAATGATATGAGTCTGCATCAGAATACTCTTAAGAAATGCAGTGCAATCTAAAGCTATCCCAGGTAACATATATCAGATTTCTCTGGCAAATAGTGTTAATTCATAGATCAGAGCCAATCAATTCTCTGATTCTGGAATGAAATCCAGGCCCACACTCAACAGCCTAAGGAAATAGAACTACCTAAGCTATGAGCCTCAGTATGAGCGGGGGGGGGGGGGGGGGGGGAATCACACCACACCCTTCTTCAAGGCTTTTCTGGAGTTGTTGGCACTCTGAAAATAGTCTATCATAGTATGACAGTATGTCATTGTATCATATTACAACCATAGGTCCTTTAATAGAATTGATTTAGGGTGCAATTATAGCTCTGCCCCTTTGTAGGGTGTCAGTTTAGATCACATTTTTCTGTATGCAAGAAGTACAGATTAATTCTTAAAAAAGGGGAAAAAGATGTTTCATTTTCCTTCCATAATAAGAAGCCAAAGATAACAGATGAAAGGAAATGCAACTGATCCACGATGTCAGGTATTTCCCACCTCCTTCTCTCTTTCCACCCAGTCTGTGGCCTTTACATTCATATTTGTTATCTGGGGTCACAAGATGATGCCTCCACCACCAGCATTACGTCTGCACTCCAGGCCCAAGGGAAAAGAAGAAAGGTCTGAGGAGAAGGCCTGGGGCCAGTCACAAACCCCCAGCATATTTTACATGCATCTCATTGGCTAGAATTGTGTCACATGACCACACCTAGCTGAAAGAGAGGCTGGAAAATCCTGCCTCAAATACAATTGAGATTCTAGTAAAGAAAGGAAAAAGGATATTAGCTAGGCAGCTAACAGTGTCTGCCACACTAGGTATACATTCTTGAGCAAGTTATCCAATCTCAGTTGGCATTTATATCCTTCTTTAGAACATGAGAATAAAAGTGCCTACCTAATAGAGTTGTAATGAGAAATAAAGTAGAAAATGTTTATAAGACACATAGCACCATACCAGACACATGATATGCCCTCCTTAAATGTTAATTCCCTTCTCTGTGATCCCTAATATTGGACCGATTTCTGAACAACCACACTGTCAGCATATACTGTGAAGACTATACAGATGTATGTTACCTTATAAAAATTAAGTTTATTTTGAGCGTTCATAACACCATTTGGGAATGAGATTTGGGAATCACAAATCAAAAACTAGCATAGAATGTTTGAATTTGAGATGCAGAGAATATAAGACTATAAAGATGATTTTACAGTCCGTATCTTTTATTGTAATCCTTAATCTTCCTTTATATCCCTTCCCTTTAAAGCTATCCCACCCATCAACCTCTTTTTAGCATAGTCTCCCTCTTGATCTCTTGAGAGGTTCCTTCATTTGTATTTACTATTGTTATTCTACAAAGCTTTATTATGCAGTCATGGGACCATCAGAGTATGTGTGTGCACACGTATGTTTCTTCGATTGTTCCCAGTAACTGACTGCCCCTTTGCAGAGCTGTGTGAAGACCTTGTAAACCAGGTTGGGTCGAGGAGGTGAGGAAGCTAACTCGAGGGAGGGTTGTGGCCAGCCAAACCACAACTGAGGATTTATGAAAACTACAACGGCCCATTAGAGTTCAGGTGTCAGAAGTTGAGAAAACATATGGTTTCTGTGTCTTTATGTCCGTAGCATTTCCCTGCCTGTGCAGACAACGGAGTGCTTTGCGTCCCGCCTTGTTTCACACTCCATGTCCTGCGACCTGACGTGTGCCGTGCGCACAGTCTCTCAGAGGACAGGGACCAGGGCCACCTTTCACAGCCCACATTAGAAGGGACCTTTGCTTTCCTCTCTCTGGCTACATGAGCACTGGTCACAGAGGGCAGAGTTTGGGTGCTGCGTTTCCGTGCAGTGGAAAACAGAAACACTATTCCAAGCCTGCCTGAGCCAGGCTGCCTCCTAAAGCCAGCAGCTCCAAACACATCATCTCAAGATAAATACAGAAGCAAAGAAAGGGACCGCTTCCATTGAACAGTGTTCCCGTCCCCGTGGCCCTCTCCTGGCTGGTCCTTGCCGACACTGTGTTCTGGCTGGCCGTGTAGAAACCAAATGCCACCGTCCAAAGGAGAAGCTCTTTCACGGGGAAAACAAAAGGCAGCTGTCAGTTTAATCCCAAGCTCCCTGATAACATTCCAGCAGAGTTCCTTTTTCTGGAGATGAAATAAGAACCCTGGCAGGCCCTCTTGACTGGCCACATAAATCATTTGTAGTAATTGCTCTGAGAGAGGCGTGCTTCTCAGGCTCCACAGTTAGGGAGGGGGAGGGGGGAATCACATGCCAACATTCTCTCTCTCTCTCTCTCTCTCTCTCTCTCTCTCTCTCTCTCTCTCTCTCACACACACACACACACACACACACACACACGCACACACGCGCACACGCACACACTGTGCCACTGCCTCTAGTTGGTCCCTGCAGGTGCACAGGCACCCACGTGCACGCCCCTCTTCCCAGGAGCTGCTCGCACCGGGGTGGGCCCAGCCAGCCATATTAAAAACAAAACGAGAATTGCACAGCATCTAATGAACAGTCAGTTTTATGTTTCCTCCTCTTTGAGCTTGAGCCAATTTAAATTCTTCTGGAGTACAGTTTGGGAGGGGATGTTGGGAGGGTTGACAGGAAAAGTGGGAGGGAGAGAGCACAGAGGTAAGAGGGGGATGGTTGTGACTTGGCTTTGTTAGGCTGAGCCGTCGCTGGGTCGTCTGTGCTGTTCACCTGCTTCCTCCTTTTTGCCTTTTCTGGTGAGAACTCCGATGTGGTCATAAAACCCCCCACACTGTGATCTGGGAGCTGCTGCTGAGGCTTGGCAGTTCACTAAGGACCGAACTCTCAGAAGCCACAAAGCTGTAATATCCCTTCCCCTCTGTGGCCAATAAAGATGGTGATAATCAAATAACAGGGCTCAGAAGTGGTGTGGTGCCTGCAGCGGTTGGCCACAGGCCGGTGATATACACCCTTCACTTGTACCCTGATGCATGTTCATTGAAAATATTGAGGCCACCAGAGCTGGCGGGGGCGGGGGGAACTCCTCTGGGCACACACAGCTGTTTGAAGAATGAATGGATGGATGAATGAATACGTGAATGGATAGATGGATGAGTGAATGATAGGTGAGTAGAGTTCAGCCTTGTGTTGTGAACACAGCTCAAAAAGCCAGGAAAATTGCCGCAGTCCTGTGACAGATGACGGCCGTATCCCTCGGCACACACTGTAAGTTATAACCAGCCTCGGCATTGTGCCCGTGGATAGAGAAGAGACAGTGTGGGAAGGAAGAACTAGGCATGAGTGGAGAAGCATACCTATCCCGCCTCTCTTCAGTCCTGTCTGCCCTCACTGTGAACATGGAACCTGCTAAGGTCAAATTCATGGTCATTTGTTTTGTTTGATGAGAAAAAATATCAAATTTAGAACACATCACTTATGCACTATATAGCCATCTGCCCAGAGCCCATTTCACCTTTGCCAAGCTAATAATAAAATCAACCTTCTTTATTGACTTCCCAGTTTATTTGATGCCAACTATTTAACTTCAGAAGGAGAGTGAAGTGTTGGCAAAGAACTGTGTCTCACCCAGTGTGCCCAGACATAAAACTTGGTGTGTTCCACCCAAGTCCCTTCTGCCATGAAGGGGTGAGGTATTTTAGGGCCCAAATATGCTCAGTTGAGGTAGCCTGTGGAGTCCAAGCTCAGCCCATCCTGGGTTGGGTCTTTCTTTTATCTACTCCACCTATAACCCTAGAAGTCATTCATCGTTCCTCTCTTGGCTACTAAGCCAGTTGTTACATATCAGCTAGTGTGTGTACACTAGACCAAAGATGGCTCCAGTGTCTGATGAAACAAGGACAGATATATTTTAAGATTTTCCTGCCCTGGCTGGGTTCCTCAGCTGGTTGAAGTGTTGTCCTGTACACAAAAATCTGCAAGTTCAATTCCCAGTCAGGGCACATACCTAGGTTGCAGGTTCAATCCCTGGTCAAAGGTAGTATGGAAAGCAACTAATAGATGTTTCTCCTCTCTCTCTCTCTCTCTCTCACTCTCCCCCCACCTTCTTCTTTCTAATATATAGGAGCAAAGCTTCTCAGATATAGGTTAGTAAATTTTTGCTTTAATCTGCAAGGTTGGTTTAGTTTAGAATTTTAAATTCAGTCACACACACGCACAAAATAATGATAATAATAATAATAATAATAATAATAATAATATCTTAGGCTTGTATGATAGTTTCCAGTTTGCGCTTTCCATATGGTAGGTCTTGTCAGTTGCTATTTTTAAGCTAAGAAACCAAAGCTCAGAGGGAGATAAGTGACTCGCTTAGGGTCATAGAGCAACTAAGCAGCAGAAACAGGTATGGAAGCCAGGAGATGAGGCATCTAGTCTCATTTGCCATTGAGCTTATATTGTCTCTCTAAATTACTATGGAGAACTTGAGCAAATTACATTGTACATTATATATTTTAATGCTAAAATGTGTACTTTAGAAATTTTTCACAATATACATGTTTTTTCAAATCATGAATAACTGTACCATTCAAGATGATCTTTCCAATATTATTTGAAGTGATTCATTCTAGTCATTTCTATGCATGCTAAAGCTAACATAAGGTTTTGATATATACAGCATTAAATCTGTATATAAATGAAGCATTTGGTTTTGTATCTTATTTTTTCACTCCTTCATCGAGAATTTGTTCTTTGTCATTAAACATTATAAAACATGATTTTTAATGCCTGCATAATTTCCCCTGGTCTAACTATCCCATAAATTATTTAAAATTTAATCTGTACCCAATTATTGAACATTTTAGTTATTTACCTTTTTTGTTTACAAACATCCTTGCAAACAAATCTTCAGTGGAATTTCTAAGTATTTTTATAGTACAGATTCCTACGAGAGGAATTGCTGGATTGGAAGTTATTACAGTAACAACTTTTTAGAATCTTGACATGTGCTGTATGATTGGTTTTCAGAGTGATTTTTATCCATTTCCACCAGCCATCAGCTCTCTCTCTCCACACCCTTTCCAGAATTAAGAATCATGAGCTTAAAAAAATATTTTGCAATATAATAATAAAAAATGTATTTTGATATTTTCATTTGCAGTGTATGATCATTAGTGAGATTAAACATCTTTGTTAAGAATTATTGGCTAAACTATATTTTTCATTCATAAACTGTCTTCTATTCATGCCTGTTCCCCATTTTTAGGGAAGTTTCTTCTTTTTAAAAACTCACATATTACATTATTTGCAAATATTTCATCCCATTTTTAAAAATATATTTTATTGATTTTTTACAGAGAGGAAGGGAGACCGATGGAGAGTTAGAAACATCGATGAGAGAGAAACATCGATCAGCTGCCTCCTACACACGCCCTATTGGGTATGTGCCCGCAACCGAGGTACATGCCCTTGACCGGAATCGAACCTGGGACCCTTGCATCTGCAGGCCAACGCTCTGTTCACTGAGCCAAACCGGTTAGGGCTCATCCCATTTTTAATCTGCCTCTTAATGTGTAAGGTTTCTAAAGTGCAGTCTTAAATTTTTTTGTAATGAAAACTGTTACCTTCTTCTTATGTAACTTCTAGTTATTTTATACTTAGAAAAATGTTACACCAAAATCATTACATATTGACTTTTTAAACAATTTTGCGAGTTCATTTTTTTACAGTTAATTATGTGCTTCTCTGAAAATGTATTTTGGTGTAATGGTGAGGTGCAGTTCGACCTTTTCTCCCAACTCTTATCTGTTTAATAATCCTTTCTTTCCCCATATATTTAACATGTAGCAAATTTTTAAGATCTCCTTTTGGATTATCATTCCTCTTTCATTGACCATCAATTGTTTCACCAATAGCACAATTTTCAATTATTCTGGCATTATCGTAGGTTTTAATGTCTCATATTGCTCATCTTTAGCTCTTCTTTCTAGTTTATTTTTTCGGAATAACTATAAAAACATTTCATTAAATCTATAAATTAATCTCTCTGGAATGTTCGTTTGAATTACATTAAATCTGCAGAATAATTTGGGAAGAATTGTCTTCTTCACAAACATACGGTCTTTCCATTGAGAAATATGAACTTTATCTCCATTCAAGTCTTCTTCTTTAAGTCTCTAATTTTCTTCATATAGTTCCTATTTGTTTCTTATTAAGGTTATTCCTGGGTAATTCAAGTGTTTAATTATTTCTGTTTCTGAAAGCATTACAAAGTGGCATTTTTTAAAGTAGGGTCCTGATTAGCTAAATTGGGGTTAGGCTATGAGAAACCCCAACAGAACCTGACAAGCTAGAAGTCATTAGTAATTAAATAATTTCCAAAGGAAAATTAATTGTATTAAATTAGCCCATTTTGAGGTATTATTTCTGGTACAAGAAGTGTCCAGTTGCTATTCTTATATTACCATCGTGGCTATGCCTAATAATATACCACTCTTGTCAATGAGTAAGCAAGAGAGAAATGAAATAACAAATTCATTTTTAAACACGTTGCTCTGTGTCATTATTACATGGCAATGTTCCAGATGCTATTCCCTACTTCTAAAGTCATACTTCTCTCCTAAGTCAAGTCTCAAGCTCTGCCTCAGTAGAACTTTCTTTTGATTTCCAAAAACATAGATAGTTCCAATACATAAACATAGTTAAGACTGTATGCATATATAAATTAACATGTTTCTAGAAAAAAAGATGTATTACAGAATTTCAGAGCACAGATTGACCTTAGAAATCAGCCAGCCAAAGCCTCTAGTCTTATTAGGATCCATGAATGCCCTGAAATTGTTGGTGAGATGTGTTTGTGTAAGTATCTTCATGTGGGCATCTTCTGAGAGAGCCTGTAGCTGCATTTCATGTGCTTGCCCATTGTCTCAGACCCTAAAATCAGGTGAGAACGGTTGGGTGACGGTAAGCCTGTCATTTGTCAGATGAGAAAGCAAAGTTGTGGAGGAGACCAACCTTGGGTACACAGCTCTCCAGGGGCACGGCCCAGGCAGGAAGTTGGGCGTCCCGATGCCCAGCCTTTTCTGCAGCACCTTTCTGCTCACTACCTATGAAGTCTGCCCGCTCCCTGCACACCCAGTGCAGTGTGCCTGCATCGTGGGAGCTGGGGCGGTAGAACTGGTGTGGAATCTGGAGCCAAGGTCCCAAATTGAGATTTGGCTGCGGGCTCATTGTTTGTGTGACCACTCAGGGCAAGGTATTCAACTCGGGCCTGTTTCTTCTGTGACATTGAGTTGCAGGAATAAAACCTATCTCGCAGAGTTTTAAAGAAGATACAGTGAGATGATGTGTGTCTATACATACATTAGTCCCCCCTTACCTGCAGACCACAATAATACCAAACCCTATATGTACTGTTTTCTCCCATACATACATACCTGTGATAAAGTTTAATTTATAAATTAGGCAATTTCATGGATAAATTTGTTCTTACCATAGATTTTGGCATCCTTAGCATATGCTACAAGATTTATATTACCTTCCAATAGAAGGTTCTGGAAACTTAAGAACCAATCAGCTCATTCCACGTATCCCCAGTTATAGGACATCTTCAGGCTACCCGTCCTGGGCTCACCTACCCTATCCTGGCCCCCTGGATCCCACAAGGCTAGTGAGTTGGAGCTCACCTTTCACGAGGAACTGGAATTTGGAGGTGGTCTGAGGCTGATCTGAGCCCTAGGATTGAAACTCCACAACAATGAGAACCTTGGTGTTTGGAAATAACCAGACGGCAAAAGCCCTCAACCACATACCCAGCCTCACTTGGGCATCTGGGGAGCCTAGACCCGCGGCCACCTGCCCTGTACTTGAGAGTTCACTCTCTACAAGACTATCCTATTTCACATCTTTTCTTCTCGTCGAACAGCTTTCCCTCTTTAGTGATTCGCTCTGGTCCTGATACTAAGCTCCGTTGCTGCCTGGGCTTTCGAGAGGCAGACATGAGCAGCCCTGTGTGCCCCGGGTCAACACCCTCTTCCTGCTCCCTTAGATGCTGACCCGAGCCTGAAACCCAGCCTCCGCTTTGCCATCTTCACTAGGACACATCTGTTAGGGCCTCGTTTGGGGTGGGGGAAGTCCGCTCCTGAGCCCGAGGTACCCTCCTCCCCTCCCCGCCCCACTCCTGCCCAGGCTTCCTCACTCTGAGCAGTGCAGGGGAACCTGTCCCTGTAAGTTACCTTATCTTGGGGCAGGGTTGCCAGAGTTAGAACGCAAGCAAACAAAAACAGGAACGCCCAATTACATTTGAATTTCAGATCAACAACAAAAACCTTTGTTTAGAACATGTATTAGTGTAAGTTGTTTGTCTGAAATTCAAATCGAATGGGGTGTCTGTCCTCTGTGTTATCTGGCATCTCTGCTAGGGAGCCCTGCCTGTCTTGGGAGCGTGCTCAATGCCCTCTCGGGCAGAGCTATCTGGCGATGGTTATGGCCCGGTGCCTGAAGCTGGCCTGTGCCCCAGTGGGCTCCTTGTGAAGCCTGGTTATTTCTGAGAACTAAGCAGATTCCAGCTGGATCTGTTGGGCAAGCCCAGGCCCCTCCAAGCCTGCCTGGTGAGCACCAGGCCAGATCCCTAAAGATCTCCCTCCGTGGATGCAGCTCTTTATAAGCATCAAAAAAAATGTCATGTGATTTTTCTCTCTGCCAAGAGTTCCTCCAATTTTTCAAATCAGGGCCAGAAATATTGCAGATAACGCAAACAATTTGCCCGTCCTGTCTCTCCTCAGCAGGATTACTGGTTGCAGAATAAATGAAATCAGTGTTGTTTATAACTCATCATCCAAAATTATTATTCATTTCAGGCAAATGGCTGTTTGTGAAACTAGTCGGCCATATTTTGAGTCTTTATCTTCCATTCCTTTCAGAAATTAAAGCTGCTTTTGAGTTTTCTCATGGAAGCAAACCAGAGGGCTCTCTGACTCGCCCTGTTTCCCCTTGTGTGTGCAGTAGTCCGGGGAGGGAGGCCTGCGTCCTTGATAAGGCCCAACTGGCAACGGAAGGGGTGCTGTGCTCTTTTCTTCTCTTCCCTATCTAAAATGTCTCTCTGATCCATCAAACGTCTACAGCCGGAACTTTATACTTTTCAGTGAATTGTGTATTTTGTCCTCTTTTGCCTCTTATTCTCACCATTGAAAGAAAGACTAAATACACAGATATTTGTGACGGCCCCATACACAGGAGTTTATGGGGAGGAGTTTATACCTCAGAAAGGCAGCATCTTTATAACTTTGCCTTTGCAGAGACCACACACGTCGGCTTCTGTGCGTGCGTCTCTCAAGGAAGATGCAGGGAATCATGAAGCAAATCTGGACAGAGCAGCAGCCCTCTTCCAGTTCTGACGACTTCTAAGTCATGCCCTCACCAACCCTCACCGGGAAACATTGACGCATATGTACTTTGCGTGGTACATGGAGCGTGTGTGTTTTTAAGTGTGAGCTGTTAAGGTCTGAAAAAAACAAAGCCTGGTTCCTCTTTTCTCAATGAAAATAGTGTTTGTCATAGGTTTTATACTATAATAATATACCTAGCTGTTCTTTAGTATGATTGAAAAAATAAATACCATCTTTTACAGTGCAGTTGTTTTATACAAAGATTTATGTTATTTTCCTGATACTATAAATATTTGGTCTCATATTCCCTTTTTTCTCCTATTTCCCGTACTTCCCCCAAAGCCGAGAGGGTAAATATTAAAGTCCATTTGCTTCTGTTTAAATAGGAGCCGCAGGGCTCACTGGGAGCCCTCCCTCTGGAAAATATTCCTGACATCCCACAATTGACATTATTTGTAGTTTTGTGCTTTGTCCTCATGTGGTGTAGTGGGAACTGCTTGATTCAGAGTCCAGTCTTTAGTTTCTATAGGACAAAAGACACCGTCCCTTCAACCTGGAGGGAAAGGTGAGGGGGGCTCCTTCTGTCTTCCTTCCTTCCCTGCCCCAGCCCCTGGCTCATCCTGCTTCTAGTTCATGGTTCTTTTCTAGTTTCTTTACCTGAACCTGATCATGACTATCTTATGAGGACAGGAAGAGTTCATTTAAGTGCCTTCCTTGAGTTTTTGACCTCCCTTCCCACCGTCCAGGGCTTAAATTGACCTTCGGTTTTTCCTTACACACACACACAGTTCATCTATGACTATTTGTCTAGTTATTTTCTGAGCTCAGTTGCTTCAACCTTGAAAGTAGAATAGCTGCCTTTATCATTAGACAATTTGTAGTGTTAGGGTGATGTATAGTGTCAAGATGTTTTTTCTTGCCAGAATCACTTGAAGGACTGATTCCAAACAAATATTAGAAATGGCCATAACTCATAGAAGTGATTTCCTTTAGAAGAAGTTGATCATCTAATTATGTGTACTATTTCATGCACAAAAATGGCCCCACTCGCCTACAAATAATGAAGATCATGCTTTTGAATGTTCTCACCCAATCTTTTTATATATATATATTTTTTATTGATTTTAGAGAGGAAGGGAGAGGGAGATAGAAACATCACTGATGAGAGAGAATCATCGATCAGCTGCCTCCTGCACAACCCACACTGGGGATCGGCCTACAACCTGTGCGTGCGCCCTTGACTGGAATTGAACCCGGGACCCCCCAGTCCACAGGCCGATGCTCCATCCACTGAGCCAAACCAGCCAGGCTCACCCAATCTTTGAACCTAGGGGAGTAAGGATACAGTGAGGCTGGCTGGGGTTGGAATGCCCATATTAACCATGGGCCAGAAAAGAAAGCTTAAGAAAGAAACTCAATATCCTACCCTAAGTTTAGGCCTCTTTAACTGCCTAAACTAATTACTTATAGACCATGATATTCAGCTGCTTGTAATCTGCCCAGCTCAGATAAAGAGATAAACTTATTAGATATTTAAAATTACAAAATTTAGAGGGTGAAGGTCACAAATGAGCCAGGTAGAGGTTCAGGATTTAAAAGGAAATGCTCATACATCCTTGTTAAATTGGATAACATTCCCTATTTTAAGGTAAAATACTCAAAATCATTTTGTTATTTTCTTTCATTTTGGAGGTGAGGCCTGGACTAAGTTTAGAAATTGGAAGAATGTCAGTCTCTGAGGGCCTGTACTTTCTACACTTGGAGGGAGCAGTATTTTTGTGCAATTGGCCCCGATCTGTCTACCTCGTAGACCTGAGCCATGTGATACTTGCACGAAGGAGATTCTGGGGGTAATCGCATCAGGAAAGCGCATCATGACCAGTGACTGGTGGGCTTGACCATACGAAGCCCAGGCAGGTGACAGCTGTGGCCTGTGTGTTGGCTTTATCTTTCCATTGCACTTTGCAATAAGTAAGGTCCGGGCTACCAGAGGCAAGGAAATGTTAGGTTTTCACATCCTGCACTTAGTATTCCAGAGAGGTTCAAAAGAAAATTTTAGAACTGACCCCTTTTAAAAATTCATTAGAGCTTGAACTAATTTGTGAGAAAGGTAGCATAGTTATCCCCATTTTAAAGATAGATGCAGAGGCTTTGGAGATGGGTAAGTACTTTCCACGTGGCAGAACTGAGGAAAATTCTAAAGCTTTGTCCCATGTCTAGTTGGGCCCATGGCCTTTCAGTACTGACAACTGCAATACAGGTGGAATAGAAGCAGTTCCTGAAGGTGGCTAGCCAACCGTCTTTTTGTGTTCATTCTTTACACCTTTGGATATTAACCTTGAGCTGGGTGCACAGCAGTGATGGCGAACCTTTTGAGCTCGGCATGTCAGCATTTTGAAAAACCCTAACTTAACTCTGCTGCCGTGTCACATATAGGAATTTTTTTATATTTGCAACCATAGTAAAACAAAGATTTATATTTTTGATATTTATTTTATATATTTAAATGCCATTTAACAAAGAAAAAATCAACCAAAAAAATGAGTTCGCGTGTCACCTCTGACACGTGTGTCATAGGTTCGCCATCACTGGTCTAGGATAATGGGTAGAATGTCATAGATTAAAGACACTTTGAGGGTATTGGGGTTGGGTTGAGCCAAAATAAAGTTGCTGAAATTCAGCTGTTTTCGACCTACAAAAATGGCCATTTCATGTGGCTCAACCTAATGCATACCACTCATTTTACATTTGGCACCAAGTCTCAGAAAGAGTAAATGACTTTTTTCTTATTTTAGTATGAAAAATTTAAAACAGAACAAGTGTTAAGTGACTACTACAATTATATATATACTAGAGGCCCATTGCAGGAAGATTCCTGCAAGAATAGGGCTTCCTCGGGCCTATTTCTGCAAGAATAGGGATTCCTGCTCCCTTCTCCACTGCCTCGCTCACTCCCGTGTCCACTGTCTCAGCTCCCTCCCTTCTCCACCACTTCGCTCCCTTCTTGGCTTCCTTCTATGCTGTCTTCAGTCTTTGCTTCGCTCTGCTCCTGCATATGTAAATTAACTGCCATCTTTGTTGGGTTAATTTGCATACTCATCATGATTGGCTGGTGGGTGTAGTGGAGTGACACCAGTTTGCATGTTTCTCTTTTATTAGTGTGTGTGTGTGTGTGTGTATGTGTGTGTGTGTATGCTACCCAAACTCAATTATCAAGATAGTGCCATATTTCCTTAATCCCACCCCACTTTTTTTTTTTTTTGGCTGAATTATTTTAAAGTAAGTTTCTAGACCTCAGGTCACTTCACCCCTACACTGTGTTCAGTTCTAAAATATGGATTTTTAAAATATAACCACAATGTTATTATCACTCAAAATTACTAGTAATTGCTTAGTCTATACTAACATGGTCTCAAAAGTGTCTTTTATTGTTGATTTTATGGTAGGTAACTATACAAACAAGCCTACCTATATTGCATGTGGGTGTTACATCTTCAAGTCTCTCTTCTTAGTGGGGGGAGCACATTTATTTTATTTATTTGTTTTTTCCCCTCTTGCTGTAATATTTTCAAAGCAAATTCCCACTACACCTGCATTTGATCTCTGCCTCTTTGTGGTCACCAGCCAGCCAGGAATGCCCTCCCTGCTGAGAATGGGAGAATGCCCCTTTCCACCAAGGATGTGGTGTTTCAATTCAGTCTTTTAATCTGAAGCAACACATCTCTCAACTCCTTTTTATGACATGCCCTTCATTTATTGCAGAAACTGGGTCAGTTGTCCAGGGTCATATTCTAGATTTATCTCTTCAGTGCCAGATGATGTTGTTAACTTATAAGTGATCCTAACCATGGCCTCTCGCCTGCTCTCCTGACCACAAAGCAGGTGCCCACACCATGTCCCATAGCATGAAACTACATACATACTTATCACTCAGGTGGCCGGGACCACCCCTTAACTCAGGGGTCCTCAAACTTTTTAAACAGGGGGCCAGTTCACTGTCCCTTAGACCGTTGGAGGGCCGGACTATAGTTTAAAAAAAAAACTATGAACAAATTCCTATGCACACTGCACATATCTTATTTTGAAGTAAAAAAACAAAATGGGAACAAATACAATATTTGTATTTGCATATGGCCCGCAGGCCGTAGTTTGAGGACCCCTGTCTTAACTGAACTCTACTTAGATATCAGCATGTGCGTGTGTGTATCACCATTGTGCTTTTTTATTACTTTAAAGTAATGCTAACTTGACTTGAAGTAAACTATAAAACTGTGTGACGTTTCACATGACATGAATGTTATTTTCTTCAGTTATAAGAACAAATTGAAAGTTCCAATGTCAATAAGCAGTCTCTCATGGAGCGCCTGTCCTGGGCCAGGCACCTTGATGTTATCACTTTCAGGCATCACCACAATCCTGTGAATTACCAGCCCCATTTTACAGATGAGGAAATTATTTAAGGGAACTTAAATAATCTACGAAGGCCCTCTAGATCCAAGTCCGGTGCTCAGGTATAAAATAAGGTCTGGAAATCCTAACTACTGAGTCGTTGTACTAATCACCATTCATTCATTCATTCATTCTTGCTATGTCCCAGGCATTATGCTTGGCTTTGGTGAATATTCATTCTCTTTTGATTTATGATCACTTTAAAGCATATATTATTGTAGCCTTTTTTACAATTACTAGTATAGTGGTAAGGATGGAATTGGCCTCTGCCTTATGGCTCAGGATCTACTATTAGGTATTTGCTGTTGTTTCTGAAAGGATGAGCTAAACCATGGCCTGCCCAAATCTACGTTGGTTGGTTTGTTTTTTAAGACATATAACCAAACTTTCCATTATAATGGGCCAGTTCCTTTGGAAGTTGGAGCCCTAGAGTTCACCCCCCTAGGAAACTGATGGGGTATTCAGCCTAAAGGACTCTCTCTGCAGATGAAAAGCCTGGGGAGAGGGTAGCGTCTCTGAAAATCCACGTAGGGTCTTTGTACCAGCTGGGCTTCATTTCAGAATCTACTGCTGTCATTACAAAATAGCTGTTTTCTCTTTAATCTGTGTGCCACATTGCAGCAATTTTCATCAAAAATATATTAAGCCCCTGCTGTAAATTGGCCCCACAGACCCTTGTCAGACACGTGAAGCGTAAAATATCTTCTTATTCCAAAGTTTTTTCTCTCTCTAAAACCCTAGCAGATATCAGCAGCTCCTACAGCCTCATAATAGTCCATCATGTCTGTAAGCCAAGGATTATAATGCGTAACGAATCTAGTTCAATGTCAGAGACGGATCTGAGCCTTTGTTTCTGAAAAGTGACAGAAAAATCATCCAAGAATAAAAATGAAAGCCCCCACATTTCACTGTCTGATGAAATCTCACTGCAAATTGCCCGCCGAGGAAAAATGAATTTTCTAACCTCAGAGAAGAGGTTTGCGGGTGCTACCTAAAACTTACCTACCTCAATGCCAGGTTGGGGTGCAGCTGTGCCTCAGAAGGTACGTAATGCTATGATGAGGGTGGGGGTGGAAGCGTGAAGAGTGAGTATCCACCTTTAAGAGACAGAAAGGGTCATATTTGCCAGTGCATTTCTATTCTAGTCTGCATGCGTGACTCCTTCTCCTGGAGGACGTTCAAATGGTCCAGAGGTGTTTTATGTCCCTACAGCAGCACTACAGTGTGTTGTAAGTGGTGACAGCTTGAAACCTCATTCAAGAGGGTCGCTACGAAAAAACCCAGAAGCTCATTTCTGGCTTGCAGCTTTCCAGACACTGCAGCTCTGTGGTAGGGAGGTCTGGTCAACCTGATGCTGAGACCACCTGTCTGTGTTACGGAGAAAAAAAAAATGGAGTTCATTCCTTACTGGAAAATGTGACTTTGAATATTTCTTCCATTTTTTCAGTTTCTTGTACAAGAGAACACAAGAACTGTGGTGCCTTAAACATTCCCCCCAGAAGCTCCCATAACAGAACAGCTTTGACAATCTAACAGGAAATTGCCTCCGATTTTTAAACCATTCTAATTTTACCCTTAACACTCACTAAAATACATTCAGAAACATTTCATGTAGTGTATGCACGACACATAAAGCATGACCCATTCAACTGAAGTCTAATTTTGTTGACATCCTTACACTTCTGTTTTTAAAAAAACAACAGCCAGAAGCCTACATGTTAAGGGGCTTCCGAATTAACTTGCTTGTTTTTCTCTACAATAAAATGTCTATGAAATTCAACACTATGTTAAGGTTGTTGTTGGGTCTAGTCTTTTTTTATGACTACTATTAATGAGATTTCAAGTTAGACAGTTTTCCTGGCTTCCCTGAATTTTAGGATGGATTATTGACATACCTGACAGGTATGATGCAAATCTTGCATTGCTTCAACTCCGCCTGCCCCCCCCCCCCCCCCCCCGCCAACTCTGTGTGGCTGCCCTTCTGAGCCCTGGGGAAGGAGCAATATAACACTAGTCTCAGTCACTTTCTAAGAGAGATAACTATATTGGTGAGGCAGAATGATTTTTTCCCTCAACACCTTCAGCTATTTGGGAGTTTCTAGGTGTCATTGCCACCAATTCTTACCTTCTTTCCGAAAAGAAGCCTTCAGGGCAGGCAACCTCCTGGCTCCTGGCCCCAGTCTATTAAGCGGCAGGAAGACAGGAATGATCTTAGCCAGCTCCACAGAGGAGCAGAGACTGTTGGCAGTGCCAGTCACCAGAGTCGAATACCGATGTGCTCATTCCTCCAGCATGGAATACAGAGGTGCCCCCTCACGCTGCATTTTAGCCACAAATGTGGGAGCACACAGGCTAGCATTTTTCCAATAGGAAGTCATTTAAAAACAGTTTTTCAGACCAAGTAGAAGCCCAAATTTAGGGGCCATCTCAGTAGTCATAGGGGTTCATAGGAACTGCTAGCATGGAGACGGAGGGGGTTAGAAATAGCATGACCCACTCAACTGAATTCCAACTTAATTGACATCCTTACTGGAAAATGTGACTTGTGAGTAGACATACAGGCAGGGCGAGGAACAGAGGGAGGTGAGTAAGGCGCATAGGCCTCACACAGTGTGAGGACACCGGCCACCCCATGGCTGCCTGGGTTTATTTTGCTGATTCGACCCACTGCCTTGGTGACTGGCCTCTCTCCTCACCATTCTACACATGTCCCTCCCAGTACTACACTCCTGGTCAGAGAGGACAGCCTTCCCAGCTAGAGCATCATTCTTTGGCCAAGGGTGTATAACTCCTTTGTCTGTTATCTGGCATTCTGAAGAAACATGGTGTTCTGGTTACTCTTACTGGAGTAAATAGCATCCTGAAACGTGAATGTTATCAATTTGCTCCAAAAAAGCATTACATTAAAATGAAGTAAGTACAACGTAATCTTTCTTTGCTAATGGGATCATAACAGTGCCCAGGGGATCATAGGCACCAACACCAGTTACCCACGCAGGACGGTCTCTTAGGTCCATGAGTACTTCCTGACAAGGAGTTCTAGCTAATGTTAAAAGGTGAGGGGCCAACATGTATGGTGCTATTTTTTTCTTAATCTTTTTCCTTCTAATTAGGAAAGAAATGCATTCTTAGTGCACAGCTATAGTAATATTCCTCTAGACTGGTGAGTAGACCCTAGAGGCGGGATGGTCACACATCCACCTGTAGGTGCTGGCTAATAGCATATGAACAGTTGATAGAAGAATGCATAGTACCCTTTGGAACTGAAGATCTGCATTTCTGGACTCAGTGTGTAGGGTGGATTGTTCGGTAGAAAGCAGTAGAAATCAGCTCAAATAAACCAAATCAAATATGTGTATGTATGTACATACATATATACATGTACTCTGGTACTGAGTACATTGCCTTAGTCTTATTGCTATCTGGGTAGCCTATAAAAAGTACATGACATTTTTAATGCTATACATCTGAAAATACAGACCTGAACAGAAAAGCTATGTGAGCTTGGTTCATTCACTTGATTAACTCTACGTAGTTGTGAGATAATGTTATTGTAGAATATTTGTAATTCAGAGCCCATTAATTTGTAAAGAACATAAATAAATCAATATCAACAAAATTTATTTCTTAAACATTTTTAACCTGAATTGGTATTAAGACATCAGCTTAATTCTCTATTCCAAAACCATCTACACTGTTTTAAATAAGCTCTTTGTACAGGATATTGTTTGCATATTGTTATGGGCAGAATTAGAGTTGGTGACCTCTCAGGTCTCATTTAGCTTTAATATACCATGAACTTAAGTCTTGTCCCTTTGTATGTACAGTGACTGTGTTTTCATTCTCTCTGTATGTCCATGAGCAGAACTGCATGCTTGACCCCTGGCACAGTGCCTGCAACTTAGCAATTGCTCAATAAGTGACTGAATTGAATTGATATGCTCGAAGTAGCTAAAACGTAGGTAGCACTGTCAGCATTCATGCTTCTCTAGACTACATGCATTGGCCCAAGTACCAGAAAGCTCTGAGTTCAGAGATTCTAGCATGTCCATACTCCCCAGCAGACAGAGCCTCCATTACTGATGTGTCCATCTGTCTGCAGCGCTGCTCTGGGAAGGAACGCCTTCTCCCATAACAATGCCGGGAGCTGGTTAACAATAGCTCATGTCCTTGAGGAAGCGATACAGAACACGTGGCTGGAACACAGTGGACTAGAAACACTGTACTGTAAGATATGCTTTAGGTTCTGGAATAACGTTGGTTTTGGAATAATGTAACCTGTGGCCAAACAACTCAATAGTTAACTTGTAGGAAGGGAATTTCCCTGTGTTATAAGTAAATCTGCCTTCATTCTCATCTTGAAATTAAGATAAATAAATGCACTGAAGAGAATACATATATTATGAACGTTTTTATTATACTTCAAAGGAAATCTATATAACTTTATGTCAATAATAATCTGTTTGGATCAAGGGTACCTTGTTTTCTTCAAGGTTAATGTATGAAAATAAACTTTATAAACTTTAAAAATTTATATAAGGATAAGGTTCTAGTGTCATAAAACTTTTGAAACTCAGTACCTATTACAAGTTCAAAAGATACTTAAACAAAATTTCTCTCTAAATTTTCTATAAGTTTGATTTAATATCATAACATCAGCTTAGCTTTCTATTCAAAAATTCTGTGTAATTTGTTTTAAACGTCTTTTTAAATGATATAACCTCCTCTGCAAAACTGTCAGATTGAAAAAGGGGGGGCACTATAAAAATTTTCAAGTTTCTCCATGTTGCTGTGGAAACTTAGTCAAAAGCTGGCTGGTTAAGGAGATTTTAAATGGAGGGTTACTCAGGTGCAGCATTATTCACAGTAACCAAAAGATGTAACAGCCCAAATGTCCATCTACAGATGAACATATAATCAAAATGTAGCATATTCATACAATGGGATATTATTCATCTAGCCTTTAAAAAGAATGAAATTCTTATACATGCTGCAATATAATAAACCATGGAAACATTATGCTGCATGACATAAGTCAGACACAAAAGCACAAATATTACACAAGTCCATTTGTAAGAGACCTAGACCAGGCAGACTCATAAGACAGAAAGTGGAACAGTGGTTACCAGGGTCTAGGGCAGTGGTTATCAGCGTGGGGCACACTGGAGGCAATCTGATTTTTAAGGAGGACAATTCGAGAATGAGTTATTAACGGTGAATTTTTTGCATTTCTTATGGTTCCAGGGGCCTCATATACAGTATGTAAATATATATTGTGACATATTTATGCATTTCAGTTCTCTATATGTTTTGAAACTTTATTTGCTATTTTTTCATATCACTTCATATTATTATTTTTTTAACAATCTCCTAGTGATTTCTTCCTTAGTATTTCAACTGTCCTTTCGTTCTTTTATTTTTCTCCTTCATGGATGCCATGTTCTTTGGAAGCTTGTTTAGACCAAGTTAATGGCCTTTTAGGCTTCCTCCACATAAATAGGAGTTCTTTTTGAATAATAAGAATTGTAAGTCACAGGGGTGGGAGGGAGAGGGCATCAGAATTTTAGAGATGCTTGGGTGGGCCTGGCCAAAAAAAGGTTGGGAACCACTGGTCTAGGGGAAGTTATTATTTAATGTGCACAGAGTTTCTGTTTGAGATGATGAAAATATTCCAAAAGGGGGCAGTGGGGATGGTTGCATGACATTGTGAATACACTAATGCCACTGAATCTACACTTAAAAGTGGTTAAAATGATCCATTTGTTATGTATATTTTCCACAATTTGAAAAAGTGATTTGTTCTACACATCAAGGGGAAAAAAAGATTACTTAGGTCATTTTAAAAAGGGGGTGGAGATCATATATTGTTGGGGTTTTCTTTATCATTATTGGCTCATTAGACTTGTAGGTCTCCTACTAAACTTTTTATAATTCTCACCACCCCCCAAGGAGTTGGTATTTTTAGTGCCTTGATTTTATACTCGATAAAACTGAGATTTACAGAGTTCACCTAACTTTCCTGAGGTCACGCCATGCTCCTCCGAATCCATGACCCAGACCCTCTCTGACGCCCCACCTGTTTCCATGGGGATGTCGTCTTCCTTCTTGAAACTCCCATCTCCTGGCACCCACGGCATTCCTCCTCCTCTCCCTGCCACTCCCGCCACTTGCTCCGGGTCTTCATCTTGGACCTCTCTTCCCCACGCTACCTTTCTCATAAACCTTAAACGAAATGCCGAGGTCACCAGAGACCCACCTGCTGTTTCCTCTTCTTCTCAGGCCTCACTTTCTCCCTCAGCTGACGTGCTGTTCAGTCTTCACCTGGGGACCAAGTCCTCCAGGTTTATTTCTGGGCCCTGCCCCTCCACTTCATTCCAGGGGTGGACATTACCGCTCTCCCTCTCTTGATCACTACGGTGGAGTTGACTAATGGCCCGGGCCAGGTGAGTGGCCCCTTCATCCCTTGCTGCTCCCTGCCTGTTCCCAGCATCCTCGGAGAGATTTGTTTGACCAGCATCCTCAGGGAGTTGTTAGTTGAGAGGCTCTGAGTAATTACAGTTTTCCACTCGAGCTTCCAAACAAGGTCTGAATGTCCCATGTGCCAAACCTACGTTCCCACAGTCGGCTAGACTCCTGAGAATACCACTCCGGCGCCTCGAGCTCAGCATATTCAAAATCTAGTTAGTAGCTTCACAAGCTCCTCAGTCACCCTCCTTCCGTGGGCGTCAATCCCCACGTCCAGATCCTCCCATGCCTTTTGTTTCGCCCCCTCCTTTCTGAACTCGCCAGCCTTGCCCTCGCTGAGGCTGTAATAAACCTTTGTAATAACCTCCTTGTTGTTCTTTCTGATCTCTAATATTTTCTGTATTCCAAGATCCCCTAAAAACCATGATTATCTATCACTCCCTTGGTCAGTTCCCCAATACTTACAGACTAAAAACCACCTTCCATGACATTCAAAACCCTACAGACACAGATTTCAAGCTCTCATCCTACCAAGCTTCACCCCTGCATCTGGTCGCCCTGGATAGACTTCCATCCCCACCCACAGACTGGGTTTGCCAGCTCTTCACCTCTCCCAGCTCCCCGGGCTCCCTCTGTCTCGACCAGTGGTTCTCAACCTTCCTAATGCCGCGACCCTTTAATACAGTTCCTCATGTTGTGGTGGCCCCCAATTTCATTGTTACAAATTGAACATAATTAAAGCATAGTGATTAATCACAAAAACAATATGTAATTATATATGTGTTTTCCAGCGGTCTTAGGCAACCCCTATCAAAGGGTCGTTCGACCTCCAAAGGGGTCGCGACCCACAGGTTGAGAACCGCTGGTCTAGACCAAGCATGTCAAACTCAAAGACTAACACAGACTGTCGAGTTTGACATGCTTGGTCTACTATATCTCCCTCCACCCACCCTAGCTGTGAAATGCTGCCCACCCTGCCACAAGGCTCAGCTCAAACACCCTGTGAAGCCTCCCCTGGTCTGGATCACCTCACCCTGCCCTCTAGTCAATTACAATCCTCCCGTGTTGCTGCTGTACTATGAGTTCCTCTCCTATGATATTTGACATTACAGCTCCTTTAAGGGAAAAACAGTATTTCACAGCATTTTGTCTCCCCTATGGCACTTAGTCTACTGACATTCACATAGTAGGGCATTCGACAAATGAGATTAATTGGATTGTGTTTGAAAGGATTGTACCTGATTATCTCTAAGGCCACTCTCTACCATTAAAAGGCCTTGGTTATGTGAGCCCCCACATCTTGGTTTTGCTCAGTGGATAGAGCCAAACTGGACTGAAGAGTCCCAGGTTCAAGTCCAGTCAAGGGCACACACCTAGGTTGTAGGCCCTGGTTGGGGCATGTGCGGGAAACAACCAATCAATGTTTCTCTCTCATATCGATGTTTCTCTCTGTCTCCCCCCCTCCCTTCTGCTCTCTCTAAAAATCCATGGAAAAATATCCTGAGGTAAAGATTATCAACAACAAAAAAAATGGTCTTGGTAATGTGAAATAAACCTAAGCCAAGTCTCTCTGTATGCACTAAAATTAAATAGAGCTGCAAGTGACAGAGGTTCCACCCCTATCCCATCCTCACCCTCTCCTCTCCACCCTTACCTCCCCACCCTCACAATAGTGGCTTAAACAAGATAAGTCTATTTCTCTCATAAACAAACTACAGGAGTGGGAGGCACAGGACCAGCATGGCAGTTCCCCAGAGCCATCCAGAACTTGGCTTCTTCCTGCTCCCCACTCTGCATCCCTAGATTGTGACCCTCGTGGTCGCTAACAGCTTCTAGAAATCCAGCCATCACATACAAGTTCTGGCAGGAGTTCATTTCCAGGAACATGAGAAGAAGGCCTGCCCTCTTTGCAGGAAATTTCCAAGAAGACCTATCCAAGCTTTTATTTCTATCTCATAGGCAAAACTTTGTTTCTTGGCCACGCTGTCTGCAAGAGAAGTTGGGGATTATAGCCTTTGAACTGATTAGTAATGGGCCCTGTTAAAAGTGGGGAAAATAATACTTCCTAGGCAATTAGTAATCTCAGCCACATTCTTAACGGTAGCTTTAACAGTGAGAGGTCATTATCCTGCCAGGTCCAACACCCTCTTCTGGCCGTGTGGGGGAGAGGATTGGAGACAGTTAAGAGCAAAGAACTCCAGACAAAGTGCAACATACTCATCTTGCTTTTGGAATCTGAAAAGAGAAACCAGAAAATAACCATGGAAAAGCCTCTGGTAAACTCACTGGTCTAGTTTCTATTTAAAAAGAAACCACCCTGAAGAAGAGGGAGGGAGGGAGGGAGGGAGGGAGGGAGGGAGGGAGGGAGGGAGGGAGGGAGGGAGGGAGGGAAGGCTTTGGGCAGGCCACCTTTAGCCACCAGAGGTCACAAAGGAAGCCCGAGGAGAGGGCAGCTCAGCAGGAAATTGGCAATCTGCTAGGAATCCTGTCTGAGTTTTAAATGTAATATCCAAATGAAATGGGAAACGTTTTTTGGATCATTTATTCTCCACACAGGAAGGGAGGTGATTTGCGAAGCTGAATTTGACCCTGGTGCCGCACCTTCAGGAGTGTTGTTGTTAACTTCTCAGAATATTTTACATATCACTTAGCATAGCATGGTCCCTAATAGTGCTTCCTTCCACACCTTCTGAAACCCACTGACTTTCCAGAGCATGAAGAGAGTCGAGGGCAAAAGCGCTAAAGCAGAGAGTTAAGTAGGAAGCATTGCATTGGTACGGTTAATAAAAAAATTAAGGATTGCTGCGAGACACTTCAGGCAATGCTTAAACAAACCAGGGGATTGGGTAGTGTGAAAGCAGATGAAATTTAATTTGGTTAAGTGTAAAATAATGCTCTTTGGGAAAAATAATCTAAACTTCTCATAATCTCTGATAGGTTCTGAACTCATAGTAAAATAATTTAAGAGTCATGGCTGATAACTTGGGGAAAATATCTGTCTGGTAGACAGCACCAATTTCAAAAGCCAGTAGGATGCTTCGGGGTGGGGGGCGGTTGAAAGGAAAATAATATAGAAAATTTAAGATAACATATAAAACATTAGTGCTATTCTGTGTCCAGTTTTCGTTGTCGTAGGAGATATTAAATCCCAGAAAAGGGACTTGAAAGTAGTTTAGAAAAGTAGTGTGACTTGGGTTTTATATAAGCGTAGTGATTTGGAAATTGGCATTTTGGAAGAAAGAAGAGCTATAATACAGAGAACAAGAATAGCAATTGAGAAAGGGACACTTCCTTCTTGGTTCCAGTGTCCTGTTATAAGAAAGGGCAGCACTCAGTGAATTTACATAACCACAGCCCTGGCCGATATGGCTCAGTCGGTAGAAGCGTTGTCCAGGCACTGGAAGGTCTCAGGTTCGATTCCCAGTCAGGGCACATTCCTAGGTTTTGGGTTTGATCCCTGGCCCTGGTTAGGGCGCATGTGGGAGGCAACTGATTGATATTTCTTTCTCACATTGATGTTTCTCTCTCTCTCTCTATCTATATCTCTATCTCTATCTCTTCCTTCCCCTCTCTAAAAAGCAATGCATATATTACACAAGGATACAGTTGTCCCTCCATACCTGGGAGATTGGTTCTAGAACCTCTATGGATACCAAAGTCCACAGATGCTCAATTCCCTTATATAAAATGGCATAGTATTTGCAGACAACCTATGTGCATCCTTATGTATACTTTAAATCATTCCTAGACTACTTATAATACCTAATACAATGTAAATGCTGTGTAAATAATTGTTACACTGTATTGTTTAGGGAATAATGACAAGGAAAAAATGTCTATACTTGTTTAGTTCAGAGACAACCTTTGTAGGCCTAACTACAGTAGTACATGGCAGTAACAGCTTAACTTTTTTCCGAATATTTTTGCTCTGCGGTTGGTTGAATCCGTGGACATGGAACCCGTAGATAGGGAACCCGTGCATACAGAGGTCTGACTGTATAAGATGATCTCTAACCAGTGTTCCTCCAAGTAGTAGATTTCCCTATTCCAAGAGGGGACTTGTATTACATTAAGGGACACAGAATTCCATTAACATTTGTGTCTGTTCAGCTGAGCAGGAGGCAATGTAAGGGGATTCCCTGTGGGACACCGAACCAAATGGGGTACAAGATGGGGAAGGTCAGCTGAGTGCTGCTCGCAGCTGGTGAGAGCAAACTGAACCAAAAGGCTCAGCGGCCAAACCCAATTGAGTCATGTGCATGTTTCTGCTACGTACGGAATATTTATTTGTCCTCCAGTTATGCTCTCATGATTCAGCGTTTCCGACAGCAGCAGTTGGCAGGGGTGCCTCTGGAAGGCAGAGGGTGTGTGGACTCTGCCGAAGGACGTCGCTGGACAGATGAGAAGCAGGGCTGGGAAGCAAGGCGAGAAACACATATCATTTCCCTGAAATCGATACATGGTGCTCTCTTTCTCCAGTGGACACTGTACTAGCATTAACCTGGCCCTTGACCCCACTTTAACCTCACCTCCTGAAACACATAATCCCGGGCCATTCATTTTTCAAATATAAGTAACTGCCGAGTGGTGCTTCCCGCTGTGCACACAACCTGCCCCGCGAAGGCAGTGCTGTTGTATTGACAGACACGTCTGTTACCAGCTGACGCCTTGGAGAACCGATTGATTGGCTCAAACAAAAATACAGAGATTTGTTCGAAGGGCCAAATAGGTCCTTCACAGCATTTCCTTGGTTCAAGATGTCAGTTCTGCCTTAAAAACAGGAAGCTACGAGCAACTGCACTTTTACAGGTATTTTGCCAAGCGATAACAACCTACTTTCCACCTAGCCTAGCATCTGAGCTGAGATTTACGGAATCCACCCTTCTTAAGTTACATCAGCTAAAATGATGCCTGAAATCCCCTAAATACTGTGAAACTTCCTCCCCCCCCCCCCCACCCCCCATTGTTTCTCACATCCTTGAGCACATTAGGACCCAGCGCCCTGTATCGGTTTGCTGGGGCTGCCATGACAATGCACCACCGATTGGGTGGCTTAAACAATAGGGATCCATTCCCTTGCAATTCTGGAGACTGGAAGTCCAAGATCAAGGTGTTGGCAGGGTTCGTTTCTTCTGAGAGCCTCTCTCCTTGGTGCGTAGATGCCCATCTTCTTTCAGTGTCTTCATATGATCTTCCCTCTGTGTGTGTGTCTTGTCCTAATCTCCTCTTCTTATAAAGACACCAGTCAGACTGGATTTAGGCCCACCTAGTGATTTCATTTAGCTTTAATGACCTCTAAAAGACCCTGTTACCAAATATAGTCACATTCTGAGGTGCGGGTGAGGGGGGTGTTAGGACTTCAACATATGAATTGGTGGGGGACACAGCACAGCCCATTTTACCACCATGACCTTAAAACTCAAGATTTACTCCCTTTCCCTGGTCCAGGTGGTAAGGACTAGAGTTGGAGTTATGTCCGTTTTCTTATGTATGAGAAGCATGCAAACCACAGGTTTGTCCCCTGCTCACCTGTCAGTCAAAGACCTCGCTTAAAACACAGAGTAGTCCTAGGAACAAACCCCCTCAGTAGCATTTTAAATTCAGGTAGTCCATTTGCTTTGTCACAGGAAAAAAAGAAAGTATGGAGCTATGTGAACGAGGGGACAGTCTCACCATGCATCGCCCGGGGCGCTGGCAGCCATGCTGTTCTTTCTGGGTAACATCCTTCCCAACCACGCTCCACAGCGCGGCGCCAGCAAGCCGGCCCAGCAGCCACACGCAACCTGCTCTTGTCAGCGGGGATCACCATATTCCAAACAAAGATAAAACGCTGCGTTTACTGCCCAAGTCACTCAACAGGAACGCTCTGATCCCACGGCAAGCATCGCTTCCCGTTTCATTCCTCCTCGCGGCCTTGCCAGGGGAATTAGGAATACACTCTGCTGTCAGTTTTATTTTCTGCCCAGAGCCCTACTAAAATGAACTCTCTGCTATTTACATGTTAATATTGTCAACATGTAAATAGCAAAAATTCCATCCATGCCCTTGATATCAGGATCCTGCAGGGCCTGGGAGGGCCCCGGGGCTGAGGGCCAGGCTGCCGTTCAGACAGTGGATACCAGGGGCACGTGGCAGGGTGGCTGTCAGTCAGGAAATCAGGTGTCGGTCCTGGCCTCCTCAGCTCTTGTGTCCGCGCCAGCCTTCTAAGCCTGTCCAGGACCTTTCTCCGGTAGCTGCAGAGAAACGAAGCAGGAGAGCCCTCCCCGGTCCCCAATTGAGAAGCTCCCACTGACCATGAAACCAGATAATGAACAGGACCGGGCTGCCTGTCACTACTTGAGCCAGTTAAGCAGAGACAGGGTTGAATCATGTATGAGCGTTTATTCCAATAATGCCGGCAGTGCGGGAGAGCAGCAGGTCATCCAAGAAAATCTGCTCTGCCTCCCCCGCCACCACCCCCGCCCCCCTAAACCAGCTGCTTACATTGAGTAGAAGGACAAAGATTACATGGGAAAGTAGGAATTATAGGCACAGGGAGGTAGGCAAGGTGTAATGGATACAGGTTACAGGCCGTGCGGGCTCGCGGAGGTCACATAGGCGCCACACCTCCGGGACTCCATTGTTAAGGCAACAAGGTTTTTAGTCTTTCCATGACGATGGGCAGTTCTTGGAAAAGGAGAATGGACCGCATTCCGAGGTTAACTCCCACGTGCCAGGGAGCACAGCGCTCAGCCAGACCAGAATGTGCTTTCTCTAGTCAGAGCAGAGCAATCACAGTTAACGGAGCATGGTTAGTATTTCTTATAACTATAGCTCGCCCCCACTATTCCATTTCTCCCTCCCACCCCGAACAACCAGAGGCAAAAGCTGGGGCTGCTGCCTGGGCCGAGTCATAGCCAAGGAAGGTCCAGGAATTGGGTGCCCTGTCTGTTGGTCTTTCAGAAGAATCGAGAAGAATACCACATCTAGGGACTAAACGGAAGAGGCAGGAATTTTATTTCCATTATTTTTTTAAATCCTCACCTAAGGCTGTGTTTTTGTTGATTTTATTTTTTTTTTTATTTTTTTAAAGAGAGGAAGTGGGGGAGAGAGAGAAAGAAACACCGATGTATGAGAAAAACAGTGATTGGCTGCCTCCCGTATGTGCCCTGACCCGGGATGGAACCAGCAGCGTTTCGGTGTATGGGATGATACTCCAACCAACTGAGCCACCCGGCCAATGCAAATGTGGTTCCTTTTAAGGAAGGGAAAGAGACCCTCGGGACAGGAGACACACACACACATATGCTCACACACAGGAAAACATCCGTGTTCATGCCATCGTAACCCCGGGCCACAGAGAAATGTCCCCAGCAAGGAGAAGTCAGTCGCACTAGGAAGAGAAGAGGGAAGGGCTGACAAAGGGACCCAGAGCCCCCTAGGTAACCCCCGAGCCACCTCACCCTACTGCGCTCACTCACTAAGGAGGCTCGTCCTGTCACTCCCCAGGATTGCTTGGAATGCCGCTGGAGATGCAAGACAGTTTTAGAAACAGGAAATTGGAAGTGTTCTGCTTAAAATACTTCAGGCTGTGTGTGTGAGAGAAAGAGAGGGTCTGTGTGCCAATAAGAGCAGCGCTTGTGTGGACGCACCCAGGCAGGCTCAGGACAGCCGGGCGGGCATCAGGCCGGCCTGGCCTGGCCGACTCCTCTCCTCCACAAAGGCTCCCTTGTGTGCATAGCCATTTTCCTTGACTTTCAGAACCAAAGGTCTTTTCTTCTTCTCCTCCTCTTGCATCAGAGAAAGCTGCTGTGTGCAGATGCTCGGGAAAGTAAACATATGCATCTGAATACGTGCGGCTCCCCCACAGTCCGGAGCTGTTTGCTCCCCGCAGGTGGAGAAGGGAGAGCGGGCCTCCCTGACATGCTGGTTAGTCTGAAAACAGGCCGCTAAATGCATAATGAAGAGCCTCGGAGGAGTCAATCTGCATGTTAAAATGGTGTTCCGCAGCCCGGGCTGTCACACAACATAATTTGAAGATGAATGTGCACCCAGCCCGACGGCCAGTGGCTGACTGGCAGGGTCCTGGCTGTTGGGATTACCTGTCTGCTCTGTGGCAGCGGGGCTCTTGAGGGGGCCACACGTGAACCGCTTCCCGCGCGCCCCCCCAATCTGTGACGGGATAAATGGGCCCTCTCTTGGTCCTGCCCAGATTTGCATGTCAGACTGACGCCAAGAGACAGTCTGAACTCGAGAGGTGCAGTTATTGATCCTAACAGAAGGGTGCGAGGCTCCCGGCACATGGGAGTGCGGGGCTGCAAGCAGCAACAAAGAAAAGTGTTCGGGCTGACACGCGGAAGCAGGAAAGCCAGCTCTGAGCAGCCGGGTGCTGCCAGGTACGGCCCGCCACGCAGCCTGTGTTGCAGCCGCTGCTGTCGCCGCCGCCACCACCACAGTTCACAGCCAGGAACAGCCTTCGCGTGAATGATGTGTAGACGCCACTTTTATCTCTGAACATTTGACAGCAATTAGGACCTGACTCCCGGGGCAGGACATCACACGAACACAGGAGCGCTGGAGAAATGAGGTTAGGGCGGAGAAGTGAGCCATCTGCCTGGTGAGGACTGTATCCTCCAGTGACATTTACATAGGAATGACAGGCAACACGTATCCATTTCTATTGTCCGCTGCTACAGCCAGACAGAGCACAAAACCGGCTTAAAAGGACCACGTTTTCTTTAAGGCCCCTCTACTTAGAGAGGCTGCATGTGTCTTTTTTTTTTTCCCCATTCAAAATGCCTGATGGAGCTGCAGCTAAATGCCAAGCCCTGGGGAAGGATTCGAATTAGCTGGAGGTTTTATGCATTACTCCCTTCTTGAGGTTCCCAGACACTGAAAATAGGCGGCCTAAAGCCAAATTTGGAGCATAGGAAAGAGCAGCAAATAAAACTGTGAAGGCCCTTCTTTGGATGTTGCAAATCCCCATCTGAAAACAGAAGGAGAAAATGCTTTTAAGTGAGAATTCCCACATTGAGCCCCAACCCAGAGCTGCAGGGTTGACGGCAGAGGCCCCCCATTTGGAGTGAAGCCTCCCCCGCTGATGCACGTTCCAGGCACATGCACCACTGGGCCCCAGCCACCACCTCCTCAGTAGAGAGCACAGCCTACAGGTGCCCCTGGCCAGGGCTTCGCCATTCACTACAGGCGATGGAGAAAGGGACAAGGTGCCCCACCCTTCCTGAGAGCCCTGTGAACCTGGGAGAGCCTCCCAAGGAAGTGCTTGGTATATGGGCACGTGAGCGAACACTTTGGTCTCTGTGCCCACGTGAACTACGAGTTTCACTTTGCCAAGTTGGCCAAAAAGCCAGCTATACTGTTCAAAAAACTGGGGGGCTGATATTTCAAAACTGATTTGACCGATCCTGATTTGTGGGTTTGGCTTCTAGTTCTAGCCTTAATTCTCAAGTCTCTCCTTTCCCTCTCCCTGCCACTTCGCATCAAGTTACCTCAATGTTCATGGTCCGTGGTCCAGTTCTCACCGGCACCCAGCGTCCCCCTCCAACAGGCAGATTGAGCTTCTGGGGGACCCAGTGGATAATCATGTATATTATCTACTCAAATGGCACAAATAGGGTGCTTGCACATGAGGGAAATGTTGCAAATAGGTTTCATCACTCTTAACATTTTATGCTATTCATTTCGTTCAGTTGCCTTGACCTTAGGGTGCCAGATCTCTCCTTAAATTTTTGAGACAAGGCAGCATCACTGTGAACAGAATAGCTGGCGTTAAAACCAGTGCCCGCATGTTCCAGCTGTGACATAAACTTTGTGTGCAGTGTCGGAAGTAAAACCACGCTTCTCTGCCCTGCGGGAGGCGTGTCCTTCACCCCTTCTGCCTCCATTTGCCCACCTGTGAAAGTAGAATAATAATGGCTAATCCTGATTGCCAGAGGCTAGTGCAGAGAAAAGAGCCACATGGGTGTGCAGTGCAGATCATATGTACAAATATGCTCGAAGGGAAAAGCTCTAAATTTATTTCAGTCTAGCAGTAGAGTTGGGATTTGAGGGTTTACCAAACTCAGATGCCAGAAAGTTTACCAAATGTTAACACTTCAACCTTTCAAATATAGCACTCCCCGATTTTATGTCAATTTCTAGGTAAAAGGGCTTTCTCTTTCATTTGTCGGGCCCCCAATGTTCAGCAACGGAGTTGTACAGCATAAATTCTGATCCAAGTCGGAAAGGGTGGGTTATGCTGCTCCGTGTTCTAGAGTGCTTCTGGGTTTTCTTCTGCAACTTTATTTTTGGAAGATGATGTACAACATCTTTGAAGGTAGTAAATAAATTAGGGATTTAACAATGCAAGCAGGGTGCAATGACTAATGCATTTGGGGTAAGAAGCTAGTGGAACCAGTCATAGTGGCTGGGTTGGGGGCAGCGGGTGTCGGAGTTATGATTTCAATGACTATCCTATCAGCAAAGGTGAATTATCAGAGCTTTTGTAAATTGTTGTCATCAGAGATGGGAGAGGCTTGCATAGCCACACAGAAGATAAAAGGCAATTTTGTCAAGGATCACTCGGCAGTAGCAATGAAAAAGGTGGCACATACAGGGTCAAGGTCTCCACGTGCCTTTTGCAGTTCAGTAGAATGAACACACACACAGTTTATGCCCCTATTGAAAGCCGGGAGGTTAGTTCAGAGTCTGTCCTTGGTTTGAGGTCCCTTACGCCGTGACCTGAGTCACAGATTCGTGGCATCCGCTTTCCAGGTGGATACACAGCCCCCAGAGAACTCCCCAACTCTAGCAGACCCCTCCTCTCCTGCACCACAAAGGCAGCTGTGGTCTCAGAGTCTGTGAACAAAAAAGCAAGGGCCCTTGGCACCAAATGAGTCTTCTGGATCAGAGCTGCCTGATGGAACTTTCTGGAAAGTGAGAGACGTTCTCTATCTACAGTCCAGTACAGTAACCACGAGCCACATGGGACTCTGAGCACTTGAAAAGCTCTAGTGCAACTGAAGGGTTGAGTTTTTTTACTTTATTTTATGTAAATGTAAATAGTGGCTCTGCGTTGGACAGCACGCCTCTCAATTTTCATGGCCTTGGAAGTCAGAAGCGGTAGCACCTCGGCTGGCCGGGAGGCGCGAGAACAACAGAGTCCGCAGGTTGACAGAGAGCAGCACTTAGCACGCATGACATATGGCTTGTGGCCTACAGAATAAACTAAGACTGATCGGTGACAGAGGGGAAAAGTCTTTCCCTGTTGGCCTCCCCTCCCCCACTCATTCTAATTGCAGAGAGTAGAGAAGGGGCCTATGGAGTCAGGCCTCGTTATTGTCAAGCTCAATTTGCTATGACTTTTATTTCCCAATAAGCAATCTGGCCAGCTGTGGCTGAAAATGAAATCACCAAAGCGGACAGTCCCTCGCCCCTCCTCCAATTATTGATTTATATAGAACCTCTCCATGTTTCCGTCTGTCCTCATATCCTATGGTCATATGAGTCACTAGCAAATCCCAGAATACAAATGTAGTCCAAGAATTACCTCTTGAAATGGACAGCAAGTATTAACTTGTATTTCTAAATTTGAGGAGATTTAACTGGCTTTTTCTCAAACATTTTAGAAACAATGTTGAATGTAAAATATCAAGGCTACTAGCCTGTGTGGCCCAGTAGGTTGAGCAGCGTAGTCCCATGCACCAAAAGGTCACAGGTTTGATTCCCAGTTAGGGCACATGCCTGGGTTATGGGCCTGATCCCCAGTAGGGGGCGTGCAAGCGGCAGCTGATCAATGTTTTACTCTCCCTTTGATGTTTCTTTCTCTCCCTTTCCCTTCCTCTCTCTAAAAATCAATTTAAAATCTTTTTTTAAAAAATCAGGGCTATTAGCCTTAAAGAACACAATTTAAATTGTGACCACTTGGAGGTTTGGAGGGATAGTGGAGGTCATAGTTATTTTTGCAGCTAAGTTTCTAATTTTATATCAATTATTTTTAATTTCTATCAACCACCTGATGGTAACTCTTTGGGATTTTGAAATGAAGAACAATAAGGCCTACTAAAACACAGGCTAACGTGAAGTCTATGGCTCACTCCATCGTGAACATTTATAGAATGATTGCCCTCGGCTCTTTGGGGAAATTGAGAGCAAAAATAAAATAAAAGCCGTTGACCTCAGTTTTAAGGCCTTGGCTAACTAGCTGAGGTGATGGTTGGCTATTGCAAGCAAGGCCTACAGAAATCTTAGGGTCATGTCCTCCAGTGGTCCTTCCCATCCCTCCTTAGTCCAATTCTGAACCCAAGTAGGTCATCTGAAGGTAGATTTAGGGTGGCCCACCGCATTTCCTATGGGAGCTTAAAACCACAGGGCCTTATAAATGTTATGGAGATAGCGCTAGGGAGTAGCTTTCAGGAAGAAGCAGGGAGCAGCTCTGCTTCTCATGACTCTGAAGAAGGAACAAAATAGAAACCTCAATTGATCCAGTTGATCCAACTCAATGGTTTTTAAGTGGGGTAGTGGGTCTTACATTTCCATCTTTTTTCTTCCACTGTGACTGCCCTCGGAGACACAAGGTCAGCCCTCTGTGCTTTTTCTCTTGCTCAGAGAAACCCTCTAAAATCCCCTGAACCTAGTAAAGATGAGGCCCCATTAACTCTTCTCTGGAACCTCAGTGTAGTAGGCAAGGCCCCCACTACCAAGGTACACACACCTGTGAATCTCTGAGCAAAGCATCTAGTCCATTCATAACAGATTCTTTTTCTCATCTCCAGCTCTCTTGGAATAGCAAGAAACAGCCTGCTTTTACAGTCATCCTGTTCTTTATTCAACCAATATTTATTGCATTACCCCAATGTGTCAGGGACCCGGTCAAGGCTGGAGGACACCATCATGAACAAAATACAGTTCCCACTCTCAGAGTGTACATTTCTGGCTGGAGAAGGCCTGGAGAGGTGACATTTGAACTGAGACCAGAATGACAAAAAGGAGACAGCCACATGAATTGCTAGGGCAAGAACATTCCAGGCTAAAGGAGCAGCTGGTGCAAAGACGAACAAAGCTGGCTTGTTCAGAAACAGCAAGGAAAGTCCGTGTGGCTAAAGTGAGCAGTGTGGAGAGAGGGGTGGATGAGATGAGGACTCCGCAGTGGGCAAGAGCCAGATGATGCAGGGCCTTAACGGCCATTATAACAAATATGGGCCTTATTCTAAGCACGATGGGACGGTTTGGATGGTGTTGAAAGAGGAGTAACATGGTCTGATTTATGCTCTAAAAAGCAGCTATATTATGGAGAATGGATTGAAGGACAATACAAGGATCCTCCTGGCTTGGGCTAGGAAGGTGGTAGTGGAGGTTGAAAAGTGACCAGATTCAGACTTTCTTCTGGAGGTAGAGCTGACAGGGTGTGCTGAAGGATCGTGTTTGGGGTGGGCAGGGAAAGGAAGGAAATGTGAATGAATGGTTCCTAGGACTTTTTACTTGGCCGACGGGGCAGATGTTGGTATTGTTGACTGAAATAGGAAAGATTTCAGGAGTGTCAGGAGTCGGGGAAAAGGACCAGAAATTCTGGACATGTTATGTCCAAGATCCATATTAGCCCGCCTACAGTTTTGATTATCCTGTCTTCCCCAAGTTCTTCCTTCTAACCAACTGAGTATTCCCCTGCCTTTTTACTGAAGCTGCTACTTCTCACCAGTCTCCCTTGCACGTGGAGAAGAGTTGACCAGTGGCCTTCCAAAACCCTGCCTGTATTTAAATACAGTCACCCTCTAACCTGTTTTCCTTTCAAGATAAGCAACCCAATTCCTTTCACCTCACTTCGGAGGAGCCTTTCTCCTGCCCCTTTCGCCGTGCCTGTTGCTGAGCTCAGGCCCTCACCGGTTTGCTCCATGTCATTTTGTCAATACCAGAACCAAGGCAGGACACAGAAGTCTGCTAATGGCCTCCTGCCGGAAGGAAACAAGGGCTCTCCTGCCCTTCCTATGTCACTGTTTTAACTTCCCCGGACAGTCCCTTTCTGCATGAATGCCTGGCTGATCATTGGCGCACCTGTGATCTCTACCCCTTTGCTTCTATCTGCGTCCCTGCCTTGCCACCCAATGTGTGTGCCTTTTATTTGGGGGGCATAAGTGCTCCACTTTGCAAGGATCTGCTCTGGGCATATTTCCATCTGTTTATGTAGGAATCTTCCCAAGACAGTTTAGGGAAAGACTTGCTCTACTTGAGAGCCTCTGTCAAAATGGCACCCCTGCAGCCCTGAGCTCTGCCCACAGCGGCCAGCAGCTTCGTTATTTCTCAGTTACCTATCAGTGTGCATCTTCAAAGTACTTCGTAAACTGCAGAGTCACTTCCTCAAACGCCCCCCCCCCCAAAAAAAAAGGTTGGAAAGAAAAACAAAAGCAGAGAGTGGGTATGTAGGTTTTCTAGGGCCCTACATCAACACAGTGGTCACTGTAGCTATGATCAGGTATCAAATATATCTCTTTGCACATGACAGCATATTACAGGTCTGGCTAGACAATGGCATCACTTCTGCAATAAAATACAGCAAAAATTAATATTCCAAAATAGCATTAGCGCAAAATACCATAAATTAACTGCAATTGATTCCGAAGAACTGTTGATTTACAAAATAATCTTTTTTTTTCAACCTACGTGAATTGGAAAATTGTTTATGCAGATGCAGTTATCATTTGCCCTGAGTTAATACATTCAGATTTGGCATGCTATTGGGTGGAAAATATTTATGTAAGATTTTTATTGACCATAATAAGTTAAATGGCAGCGGTAGAGCAGAGCTTATTGTATTATACTTGGCTCCTCCCTTCTTTCCCGGAGATGGGGGAAGGTACAGAGTCTTCTAACAGCTGCAAGAAGTGCCTTCAGTGTGAAAGAAAACTAAATCTTTTCTAAGCAGTTGGAACCATAAAATTCCTTAAACTAAGCTGAAGGCTTTTGAGGGAACCCTGCACACAGTGGAAAAAATAGGATGTCAAAGGGTGTCCACCGTGCCTCTCACATAGTCAGTAGATGATAACAACTAATTGACTTGATCACAACTAATGCACAGGGAAGATACAAACAATAGCAGTTAAGCCAGGATGTGTTGGGAAACCAAATGCAAACCTGGAATCGGACAGAAATCAAACTGGATGATTCTCTCCCCAGAACCTACTTTCCTTCCTTTGCTTTGCGGGCTCACAGCCCAAGGTTTAACCTGGGAGATTGTAAACTCCAGTTTCATTCCTCATCCTTAATTTAGCTAGACAGAGCTTTGAAATGGCAACTAAATTACCTTTCGGTGAAATCAAATCTTCCCTTCTAGCCTCAAGCAGAGAGGAGTCTAGACCACATGGCTGGCTAATGCGCCCAGCAGCTGCTAGCACTCTCCTGGAGCCCAGAGAGGGTGCCCGCCATGAAAGGGTTACTCACGTCCTTTGTCCCCTGCAGTTTCTGCTGTGTGTGTGTGTGTGTGTGTGTGTGTGTGTGTTGGGGGGAGGAGGGGGTTACTCCACATACAGTCTTTTCTCTTTGGACTGCCTGCCTAGCAGGAGGTTGCTTAGAGCAGTAAAATGTTTATTACCTGTTTATTGTGTGAGTAACTGCAGTCTAGGAGGAGAAAATATTTCCCAGTTTACCTAGGGCAATGAAAATAGGATTAAGAGTTCTGAGGGCTGAGGAAGGAGCAGTATAAAACCCAGAGAATCACCGACCATGCAGTCCTGAGAAGCCCCAGTTCCCCTGCGTTATCCTTTTATTCTAGTCATGGTGACTTTGCCTCTTATGCTCAGACCCGTGTAATTCGCCATTATGGACTGGCTGGTATTTTAAAAGTTTAAGTCGTCCCCAAAAGAGAGTTTGGCTCTCATCCCAGGTGGAGCTCTCCAACTGGACCCAAAGACAGGTCACCAACCTGATTAACGTTTACACACCCATTTACTTCTCTTCCCTCCAAAGGAAGTTGCAAACAGCTTAATTTCCACCAATTTTTCAGTGTGAGGATTCAATAAAATATCATTTAATAGTTCAGGCCATCCTACAACTGCCATTTGCATTGAATTCAGTTATCATGGTTTAGATCAGTGATGCCGAACCTATGACACGCAAACTCATTTTTTTTTGGTTGATTTTTCTTTGTTAAATGGCATTTAAATATATAAAATAAATATCAAAAATATACATCTTTGTTTTACTATGGTTGCAAATATCAAAAAATTTCTATATGTGACACGGCACCAGAGTTAAGTTAGGGTTTTTCAAAATGCTGGCACGCCGAGCTCAAAAGGTTCGCCATCACTGGTTTAGATCATTTATGTCTATGATTTAAAAAGTTACTACCATAAATCTGCAATTAGTCCTTAAACATAAATTCTTCCTGCTGTCCTCCTCTCCATTTTTTTTTTCTTTCTTAGAGGTCTTTCCATCTCGATTATTAATAGAGCAACACAAAATTTAAAATTTTGTTCATCCCTCACAAAAGTATACTTAGCCATCTCTGAATCAAAAATACTGGGTCCGGTTGGGGGTTAATAGGGGGGATGAGGACACATTTGTAATACCTTAACTAATAATAAAAAAAATTAAAAAAAAAAAATACTGGGTCCCCTAAAATACTGTCAACTCTTAGGGCTGCAGAATTGAGCCCTAATTACTTTTAGTGTCTTCTGGTATCTCTTCCTTTCTTCCTTTCTTTCTTTCTTTCTCTCCTTTCTTCATCCTTTTGACAACTATGGATGTTATAACAAACATCTGTTTGAACTCCTACTATGTACCAACCACAGTGCTAGGCTGGCCAGGGATGGCTTGCTTCCCACCCTAACCTTTTGTTTTAGATTACAAAACTTGAAAACGGTTTCAGAAGTAAAGTGCACAGTAAGGAACAGTCCATAAATGTGACTCCACAGTGGTCCTGTTGTTTGTAATGTTTCGTCAAATGGACCATCTTTGCTGGGGCATCTTCTCAAAGTACCTGTTTCAGGTCTGAGGCCCAGAGCTGTCCAGCTGAAGTAGACGATGGGTAGTCACTTTATCAATGTGACCCGTGTAAATGGTCTTAGCAGAGACTCCAGGCTCCACAAATTCACTCCCCACTTTATCTGGACTGTTGGTGTGAGTAATTTGGGGAAATTTCAGGATCTACTGTTCTTTTGTTTTGCACAGGCCCATCTTCTGTTCCTATGATCGCTGAGCCTTTGGTGATATGCTAACTGCTGCCCCACCCACTCCACCATCTGTCTTGGCATTATTTTTCTGTAGCAGCCATGATCCGTACAGACAGGCTTCTTAGCCAGTGAAGAGTAAACTCGGGGGGGCTGTGGAGAACAGCTGAACCAGCCAGCACAGTCAGGCATCGACCCTCTTGAGAACTGTGACTACTCCCCGGTCCTTGAGGGGTGTGCTTTGCAGTGGAAGAACCTGAAGCATTGGGAGGAATTTTAAGTTCTGTGGTCTGATGCACACTAAGCTGATGGGTGAAAAGTCTCAACACTCATTTCAGTGCCATCAGATGTCACAATGCGTGGGCTGTGGAGACCACTGTGAAGATGACAGACCCCTTTGCCTCTTATATGTTTGTCCTCATGAGCACAGCGTTGGCCAGTAAGTTTCAGAGCTGGAATTAAGGCTAAGAACCCCTGAGGACGCTGTTGGCTTCATCCTTAGCTTCTGAATTTCAGTTGTATAGACTGGTCTTCTTGTTTCTTTTACGAACTACCAGTAAGACGACCATGGTAGATCTCCCTCTAACAGGGAAGAAAAGGCCTTTGCTATCTGACATTTTATTTTTATATTTAGTCTTAAAGTGGCTGCACAGCGGGACCATTAGGAAGGACACTGTAAAAAGGGTCCCTTTGTGTTGTGAAAGCTCTGTCTATACAGGACCATCCGCCCATAAGATGAGGTCAGTCTCTAAGAAGTGCCATGAAAAATGGCTTCGGTTCTTGGACCCATCACAGCACACAGTCGGTCTGTACAATGGCCGCCCAAAACCAACCCCCACATAGAGCTGCTGCATAGAGGAGGTGCTGTGGCCCCTCTGTTAGCTAGATAGGCTGCCGAATCCATCGCTGTCATTTTATAACCGAAGCTGTAACTTTGGGTGAAGACTTCATGAATGGAGAAAAGTTGGAAAAGATTCAGAGAACTCTCTAGAACAGTGGTTCTCAACCTTCCTAATGCCGCAACCCTTTAATACAGTTCCTCATGTTGTGGTGACCCCAACCATAAAATTATTTTCGTTGCTACTTCATAACTGCAATTTTGCTACTGTTATGGATCGTAATGTAAATATCTGATATGCAGGATGTATTTTCATTGTTACAAATTGAACATAATTAAAGCATAGTGATTAATCACAAAAACAACATGTAATTATATATGTGTTTTCCGATGGTCTTAGGCGACCTCTGTGAAAGGGTCGTTAGACCCCCAAAGGGTTGCGACCCACAGGTTGAGAACCGCTGCTCTAGAAGGAAGGTGTGGTGTGGGTCCTTCATGGGGGGTCTTTGCATGAGGCATTCTTGCCACCCGATCCCCTGGAGAACTTTCAGAAACATACTGCCCCCTGCACTCACTAGTCCCTGCACAACCTCTGGGCAGCTTTCCCAACCAGCTTTCCCTCCCTAGTCCTGTCCACTCGCCTTTTTGACTGGCTGATTCTGATTTACAAATAGACGCCGCAGCCATATCCTTCCAGAGAAACTTTCTCTTATGCCACTTACTTTATTCTGTGGCAGTTTGTGGCAGAAGATGATGAGGGTCTTTGGAGTTCACCTCTGTGTTGAGGCTGTCAAGCTAATCCGAAAAAGAGGCCAGCAGCTGGCGGTTTCATTCTAGGGAAGAATCCAGAAAAGGAGGGTCGGATGTTTTATTTTTAGGAACAAAGAGCAACTTTTCAACTGAGTGCCTGCCTGGGCCTCTGACATCAGGATCCTATTCTATTTTGCTTCAACCCACCCCCCTCCAAGCTCTGGCCCCCTCCCTAATTCCACTCCTGAGGAGCCCGGGAGGAGCTGTTCGCAGGGACACAAACAGAATAGTCCTTTTGAAAGAAAAAGTTTAAGTATTAAAGTGGGACGTTTCTCTTCCTTCCCCACTCTTTTCCCATCCATGGGAATGACTGTTGGGCTTCCACCCTTAGCCCATTTAAGGCAGAAGTGTCTGGGGGCGGGGAGGCTGGAACAAGAGCACCTGAACATTTATGCATTCTGTTGTGCCCTGAAGAAACAGCTGGGTGTGGCCGGCTACCTGGGGTGCCAAACCTTACTCTGTAATGGTTTATGGTTGTTTATTTAAGGAACCACAAGTTTTTTAAGACATTCCCCTCACTGCCACTATCTTGGCACCTGCTGCTTAAAAAAAAAAAAATCATGCATGAAGCAAGTTGACCTCCATGTGCCTTACAAAACAACCTGTGATAATCTTTTTATGGGATAATAGGACACATGATGGACCAGGGGGAAATACACAACACCTTGCCCTTGTTCAGCACATAATAAGTGCTCAATAAAATGTAATTCTTTGTTGATTGAAAAGATTAGTCTTCTAACTAAGGGCTTTCCAAATAAGTTTTTAAAAAGCTAGGATAGGATTTAAAATTTTTAAGCATCTCACTCCCTTTGCCACTTACAGTATGCGCCAAAAAAAATACCTGGATGTGAAGGAGGCCACCTTTAAAATATTTTAGAGCTGAGACTATAATTATTACGTGGAAACACTTTAAGCCTTTGCGGCATTTCTTTAACTTTGCACTTTCAAGCCCAGGAAGGCCAAAATCAGGGTAACTGGATGCCATTTTACAAAATGTTAAAACTCCAATTACACTTCCTTTCCTTTTTTGTTTTAAAGACTATTTAGCAGCATTATAGACCATGCGGGAGAGGCGAGGGAAGCATTCACAATCCCACATCCTAACAAAACAAGTGATTTCCCTTTTTAATATTCCCTTCCAGATTTCGACAATATGCTTGCATATTTTTTTATGTGCATCACAGTTACCGCCATGGTGAACACATAATATTTTATCAGATTTAGATGTAATATGTAAGACAGATGAGAGGGAGAAGAAAACCAAAGGAAATAAATAAGAACCACCTCAATTAAATGACGGCCAAGCAGCAGCTCTCAGCGGAGCTGCCTGGGAGAAGGAAGGTGTCCCGCGTCCTCCCAGCCAGAACTAAGCAGCCTGGGACCCGGCCCACGGCAGGCGCTGCGATGACCCAGCAACCGTTCATATCAAGGCTGGGCCCGCATCTGCCTGGGTCCCTGCTTCCCAATCATCCCGGGCCCAACTCTGCTTGGTGAGCCGCCCGGAGGAGGAGCTACCGGAGAGAGAGTCTAGCCAGGGATGACAGCGATGAGCCAAGTTGAGATGGAAAGCAAGCCGGCTTCCTATAGCCCCCGCTGCTCTGGACTGGGGTGTGAGCACTGCTCTTACCTGCTTGGGGTGGCGCCATCCCATCAAAGAGCACCCAGGCCAGCGGTCTGCATGCACAGCACTGGACACAGGAGAGGTTGCTGTCCTTCCCCGGCCGCCGGCACAATGCCCAGGAACAGAGCCAGGGCTTTGTCAGGCTTCCGGCTTCACAGAGTCACAGGCTGCTTTTGCGTGCTTTATTAGCTCCTTCCGTCTCCACAACAACCTCAGCAGGTCGTCAGGCCGGGTTTGCTAGCGTCACATCACACGAAAGGGAAACTGAGACTTGGAGAGCTGGGGCAGCGCCCCAGGCCGCAGAATGCCGGTGACCTTGTTCTCGGATCCCAGGGCCATTCTAGAAAGGACTGCACTGTCCGGTGGCACGCGATCGCACACACTGGCCCTTGTCCGTGCTCAGGCAAGCAGCTTTGCCAGGCCGGTGCCACTCGGAAAAGGGGACCTTTCCCGCCGGGCATTAGTGAGCAGGGCGTGGGGTGGCTGGTAAGGGAGTCCGGCAGAATGATGTTTAAAAATAAATGGCCCCTGACCAAGTGGGGGAAGGTTTGCTTGTCAGCAGGGTTGCTCATCAGGACCACAGATCGAGGTATGCACCATCTTTTGACGCTACCATTTCTGGCTCATGTTATTAAAAAATAATACATTGATGACCGCTACCTCGATGGACTCGGCATAGGGAAGCTATTTATTTTTGAAAAGTGGCAAAGGCAGGAAATTACTTCCTTCACTTTGGCATGGTTTCTGACACACTTTGGGAATCTCTCCCTCCTCCCCCGTTCCTTTGTAGGTTTAGAGGAGGAGTCTACGGATTCAGTATTATTTTAGCATCAGCAACGCTTCCACTTGGGCTATTTTTAGCGTGTCAGGTGCCCGCTGCCTGCCATGAACTTGGTACACGCAAGTGTTTCATTCAGCGGCCTCTCCCGTTTGAAGGGGAGCCTGTTCCAGCCTCTGACCACCATAGCTCCGCTTTTGCAGCTGCTCGTAAATTTCTGAACCTGCAGAGATATCTTTAGCTGTGACTTGAGAAATTTCCTGTGGAGCAGCAAGAGGCGGGCCTGCGAGCACACTGAGGCTAAATATACCTCCTCGGTCCACCCTCGGCCACACAAACGGGCAGCAGCAGCAGGGTATTTTAAATCCAGGGCTGAACAGCCTTTCTCCGATTAATTAGGCAATATTATTTATTTTGGTAATTGAAGTCAAATTCCACCTGCCCCCAAGCTCTTCACACCGAGGCTGCGTTTCCTCTTCCAATTCAAGATCCAACCAGATGCCCAGGTACAGGGACCTGTATCGGGCATGTTTTAATCCCAGGCACCTATTAACGTTGTACTCCTACTCGGTTAAACAGATGGCCCCCCCGCAGCCCACTCAGGCCACAGCCTTACCCGTCCTCTCAGAACCCAGACTCTTCCTCAGCCTTACCTGGGGTCTTAGGCATTTTCAGGGAAGGGGAGAGAAGTCAGGATTTTCTTTAGGGAATGTGTCCTTTCGGAACTTGACAAAGGAAAAGAATGTTGAATTCTTTCCAGGCCTGGAAGGTGGCCTGTGGCAGGAGAACCCTCCTCTCTGGAGTTAAATTCCTGTCCATGAGATGCATTGACCTTGTTACCAGACCCTAAATGGCTAAACTGATAAGTCCTTGGATTCTCAGAGAAAGTCCTGTTCCCCCTGAATTTTCGGAACCAGTAACATACATCCACACCGAATGCCGCTGGTCAGTTTCCCTGTAACCAAGATCAGCCAATCCTGGGCCATGCACCGGCCAGGAGGACACCACGCAGAGAGAAGTCCGAGAAAGCCATGTGAGGAAGCCTGGCATTTGCCCTTAGAACACTGAATATGCACCCCCACACCTGTCCTCCTTAGGGAGGCTGTGGAATTGCACCTGGCCTCACCCCCGCGACTGAACTCCTGTTAGAAGGTTGTTAGGGTAAGATCTACAGGTGGTTGTTTATTCCCTCCAGTTTTCCACTCACCTCTTCTCCAAGGTTCCCTTTGGGGGCACAAGTTTCCACTGTCAGTCCAGCGGTGGAGCCTTATCTGACACTTGTACGCTCCTGCCAGGAGGCCCAGGGCCCCCTTCAAGGCACCCAGTCTTGACTCTCTCCTTCGCATGTCGTTTTGTGGTTTCTGATACTGAACATTTCTGTAATGCTCTGTGCCTTGAGGATTTCTTTTGGGTGCTGTTATTGTTTGCCAAACACCATTACTCATCAAAATCTATTTAACAGGGGCAACCACAAAAGCAAAGGTGTAAGCAGTGGGCTTATAAAACCTACAAGACAGGAGAACAAGAAATACAAATGAATAATAATAGCCATAGCTCTCCCTTATTAGCGCTTACTAGGGCCGGGTGCTGCTCTGAGCAAGATATATACAGCAATTCAGAGAAGTCCCACAACATCCTATGAGGTTGCATCCTTCTGTTCGCAATCTTCCTTTTAATGGAAGCATACAATATTTATTGGTCACCTACTATGTTCCAGGCACTGGCCTGGGGCAATAGGGATGTAGCAGTGAATGAGATAGACAAGGTGTCTACCCTTTTGGAGCAGAGCAGACACATGATAATGAAGAAAATGTATGGTAATGAAGCAAACAAGGAAGGGCAGGGACCGGCTGGGATTCTGCAGCTTGAGCAAGAGTCACAGTGTGAGTCAGTGCATGTGGCGTGCAGACCCTTAGGAACTAGCCCACGTGGGGCTCTCTGGGCCCACACCCCTTCCACTGCCTGCCGCCCCTTCTCCTCCTCACCCACGCTCCATGCTTCACAGTCCAGGCCCTCGAGATGTCCACAGGGCTGTTTCTTACCCTTGTTCCTTTGTTCACATTGGGATTGTCCCTGTGCCTCTGATGCTTTCCTTAACCAATCTCCATGCTGATCGCCATCACTGCACTTGCACAGGGATCTGTTTAGGGGTCTGTTCTCACTGGCCTGGGTGCTCCAGGGCTCACACTGGGCCCGTCTTTGTTGCCCCTGTCAAGTAGTAGCACAGACCCTGACCCACAGATGCTACCAGTGAATGCTTGTTAGATGACTGAACATCTCTGCGTGAAAACGTGCCTTCTCCTGCCCTAGTGGAAAAGGTCGGGGATCGAGACTCTCCATTTGACCTAATAGTAGTGAATGGGACCAAGGGAGCCTGACGGGTGGCGCAGTAGAGGCTGTTACTGCTGAAATAGGACGGGAGGATGAGGGGCAGTGTGGTGCAGACCTCTCCAGCTCCCCAAGGGACACCCACCCAGACTCTCTGAACAGTTGCAATGACCAAGAACTGGAGGCTTCCTCAAGCATCTGTTCCTCTGTCATGTCTACTGAAAAGTTCTCCCTTTTGTTAAGCAAACTGTGCTGCAGATTGTTAAAGACCCGTCCTTTAGAACAACAGAATAGTGTGACTCTCCTCTCCACCTTCACCCTTCCAGTATCTGAAAAGCGTTACCGTGACCCATGTTGGGTTCACTTTTCCTTACCAAATAATTCCGGTTCCTTCCGCTATTTCTCACTATCATGTCACACACCTGGATTCCCTCCAGTTCTTGATGTCTCTTTTAAAACATGACATCCAGAGCTGGACAGTATTCGAGATGACTTCTGATCAGGTGGACTATAACAGTGCAATTTCTTTCCTGAACCTGCAGCTTAAATTGGATTTCACTTGTTTTATGGCCTCGTCACTGTGTCAGTTCTTACTGCACATGTAGGCAATGAAACTCCTCAGTGTTCTGCATACAGTGAACTCTTGTCAGCCACATGTAATAATTATAATAATAGCAGATACTAGTTATTGAGCCCGCCTGTGCCCATGAGCCAACCTAATCATTGTACCATCAGTATCTTTTTTTTTTAATATATTTTATTGATTTTTTACAGAGAGGAAGGGAAAGGGATAGAGAGTTAGAAACATCGATGAGAGAGAAACATCAATCAGCTGCCTCCTGCACACCCCCGAATGGGGATGTGCCTGCAACCAAGGTACATGCCCTTGACTGGAATCGAACCTGGGACCCTTCAGTCCGCAGGCTGACGCTCTATCCACTGAACCAAACCAGCCAGGGCGTACCATCAGTATCTTAAATTCTCCCATCTACACTGAGTGAGGTTGACTAAGTTGCCCAAAGTGCTGGGATTTGAACTCACAGACTGCCTGACTCCAGGCCCACATTCTCTTTACCCCACTGCCCTCCTTCCCAACTTGAACTTGAGCAGCTTATTTTTCCACCTAAATACTAGGCTTATCACTATTAAGTGTGATCTAAGTTCTTACTGAACTCCCCAGCATCTCAGGGATGCCATCGCAGAGCTTTTAGCTCATCTTTTCGGGTTTCTATCATCACATCTGCTGCCTTCATCAAGGAGAGTGCCTTCTCTCTCCCCACCAGAGTGCTCTCCAGGTTGACACCCGCTGGGCACCATTAGGCCCAGACTTTCCATCAGCTTCTTACCTAGCAACTTGCTTTTGAATTCCTGCACCATTTTTCTACTCTGTCCAAAGTTATCATGAGAGAGTTTGTGGGAGGGGGAATGTCATATTGGTTTGAAATATGTCATTTACGTAGCATTCCTCCACTCTAGCAGATTAACAGCAGTAAGGAATAATGCAAAAGGTGGCCCCCTTATTTTACATATTTTCATAAATTCTGTGCTTAATCTTTGGCCCTAAAACTTCCAGAAATCAATATCATGTCCACCATTACCCTCTGTGTGAAAGTGAGCTATTGCCCTGGCTCTAGGCCTCATTATTTATTCTAGTCTCCCATTATTCATTCATCCATTCTCAACATCAACAATGTGCCCACGACCACAGATACAAAAGGGGTTTTTTTGTGTCTTAAATCATTTTCCTTTTCCCCAAACATTAAAATAATGCATACTTCTTATGAAAATATGGGAAGTACAAATATAGGTAGAGAAAGCACAAAACACCATTGTCTAGTAATCTTAAAGATCACCTCTGACATCTACTAATTCTTTGTATAATCTAGAAGGGCTAGGTGCTAAAGTCACTTATCACCAAGACGGAGGGTTTGTTTCCCACACCTACAGCAAAAGCTACAATCTAACATCAGCTAGAAAATTAGTGAGAGAAGTACTGGTTCAGGAGAGGAGGAAGGCTGGGCCCCTGGGCAAAGGTGGGATGGATTGTGGAGGGGAGGGTGATGCGATTCCCTGCTGTGTGAACCCCCAGGACAGCCAGGTCTGTTTTGTTTAGTCCTTTTGTTGTTGTTGTCGTTCATGTAGAATTTTGCAGGTAATTTATTAAAAGAATGTTCAATTTACACGAACGTGTTTTGTCATTGGAAGGTATTGTGGAAATTGGAGGTGCCGTGTTCTGTTCAGTTCTGTAGTGTGGTGATATTTAAGGCAACACATGGTATTTCCCCACCCTCTTGGTGTTGTTTCCCCTGAGGAATTACTGGTCTGCTCTTCTGCTGTGGTTTTCTCTTTCTGTCATAAATGTTGTGCCCCATACTATCCAGCTTGAGAGTTTTATCTGGACACATTTCTCTCTCCCCCTCAAATGTCAGTTTGAACATCAGGGATTAGGAGACAAGTCATCTGGGCAGAAAGATTCCTTCTGGGTGACTGTGATATGTTGGACATCTGTCTCCAGACACATTATGTTCATTTTGGAACCAATCTCTCAATCAATCAGTGTGATTTTTCACAGCTGGATGGATGGACAAACATCTAACAAAATGTCTTGTAAATTTTCATCCAGAAGTTCAGGTACGGTGCTGCCCAGAGGTCCCTTCCAGCTCAGTGATTCTTTGAATGTATATGATTGATATTTTGGAAACAGGGCTATCACTTTGTATATTTGTGATGTATCAGTGACTGCTGATCTTCCTGAAATTTCAGTGTGGTCCAGGGAAATGAGGGAGAAATGACTTGTCTAGAGGAATTTGGGGACGAGACAAACTAGTCACCAGGTCGCATAGGTAAGAATGTGGAAAAGCCTATTCGGGGAAAGTTGTTGATGGAAAACAAAAGAGGGAATTAAGAGAGGGCCAGGAGAAGTGTTGATAACATACAGAGCATTATCCTACAGTTGAACCTGGCAGAGAAGGACAAAGGAAAACTCCGGTAACCACTATGTCAAGAACTTGACCCCAGAAGGCAACTGAATGTCATACCGACCAACAGAGGGGCAGAGGTTTCAGAAACAGATCAAATGATGTGCCTGGTATCAAGTGAACAACTGGGCATTCATCCGTCTCAGTGTCCACCTCTACAAACACAGATAGATATCAGCTGTAGTAGGCACATCATAAAATGTTATCAAGAAAAATTTAAAGGTATATTCAGGTTCTACAGTGACTCCTCAGTCCTTTTCCGTAGCCATGTGAACACAGGTCACACCTGCCAGGTAGGAAGGCACACCTTCTCTCTCCTTCTCTTCCGTGGCTGCTGGAAACTATAACTTGGATAGGAGCCTCAAGAAAAGCAGATGGCTCTCCCCAAAGCAAACAAACAAACATCAACTTGTGGAGGGGTCAGGTGGGAATTTAGGACGGTTAAATGAAGCAACCAGCCACAGACCCGTTTTCTGTCACTCATTCATTCACTCACATATTCCTTGAGTCCAGCTGTGTGACAAGCACTGCAAGAGGCAAGTGAGTTACAAAAGCGAAGGCTGGCAAGAGTCTCACAACCTTACAGGGGAGATGGACAGGTTAGCACCCAATTGTAATGCAGGCGATCAGAAGGCCAGGGGAGAAAAAGCAGAGGGTGGTTTGGATGCTCTGAGAGGAGGCAAACAGCCAAATTGATGACAGGGAGCACTTCATGGGTGTGGTATTAGAATTCAGTGTGAAAGGGTGAGTAGAAGGAGTTAGCCAGGTGAAGAATGAAGGACAGGGGAGGGTTGGAGGCAGAGGAAATGGGGGACAGCAAGACACATGCCACCAAGTAAAAGTAATTTGGTAGAGCCAGGGTTAGTCTGGGGGCTAGGGTGAGGGCAGTCAACAGACAGGACTGGAGAGGAAGGTCATGAACTATGCTCTGCTAAGGAATGTGGTTTCCACCCTGCGTGTAGTTGAGGCGGGTGAAGGGTTAAAGAGTATAAGCATCATCAGTCTTATGACTGGTGGCTGGAGGGTGTACGGAGGGCAACAAGAGAGAAAAATGGAAACCCTGTGCAGAGACTCATAGTCATCCAAGGGAAGTGTTGATGACTTGGACCAATGCAATACCAGGTGGGATGGTATTAAGGAGGTAACAGTGACCAGCTTTTGTACTGGATTAGATCTAAAGAATGAAAGGGGAAAGGAAGAGTCTCAAATGACCCCCTGGCTCAGACATCAAGCTAGCAAGATGGCAGCACCACTTTCAGAGGCGTGCGATTGAGGCTGGAGTGAAGTGGTAAGGGCCCATAGGGTAGCTGATTTCATTCTGGTTGCACTGAGTATCTGTTGGCTATGAGAATTAGCTTCCAAGCTGCTGTTGATGGGAACTGTTCTGCTATGAGACTGTTCTGCTACTTCATCATGCGTTCACGTCAGGTCCTGCAACTAGAGAGCCAGATACTGAAGCAAAACCTAGGGGAAAGGGCAGGGAATTTTGCTTTTGCAAAACCTGGACGTTTCCTTGGGGAATTATTCTAACGTTGGTTCTCAAGAATATCGTGTGCTAGCATTCATAGTAACAACTGTTTTACCGGTGCCAAGCTCTCAGTCACTGTCCTACTCTAGAGCAAAGAGTTGCAGGTGGGGGAGGGGAGGGAGAAGTGTGAAAGAGCTGTTCATGCTGGCAGGAACCTAAACAGCTTAGCACAGCCTAAGTGCTAAAACACATCCAAGTCATTTCCAGAAATATTTTATTACCGACTTCTCCAAGGCAGCTTCCCTCTGAGGACAAAGTTAGCTTGTGTATCAGGGGTTATTTAAGATGTAGACTGAGCACTTCACTCCAGGTATAGTTCTTGGGGTATTCAATGAGAATACCAAGAGACAATATTTTAAGACTATCTTTCTCTCTTCAGCCATATGTGATTCTGTTGCACAGACCAACATACTGCTGGCTTTTGTTTGTAAGTCTTGGGGGGCATAATAAAAATCTCTTCAAAATTAGAGATCCAGGAGGCATCCTGGTTTTGCAAAGCTGTAGTAATTAAAACAGTATGGTTTGGCATAAAAACAGACACACAGATCAATTGAACAGAATGGACAGCCTAGAAATAAACCCACATCTATATGGTCAATTAATGTGTGACAAAGGAGCCAAGAATATACAATGAGGAAAGTACAGTCCCTTTCATAAATGGTGTTGGGAAAACTGAACATCCTCATGTAAAAGAATGAAGCTGACCACTAATGTACCCCACACACAAAAATTAACTCAAATGGATTAAAGGCTTGAACATAAGTCCTGGAGCCATAAGCTTCTAGAAGTATTATTCAGCCATAAAAAAAGAATGAAATCTTGCTATTTACGACAACATGGGACCTCAAGGACATTATGCTAAGTGAATGAAGTCAGACAGAGAAAGACAACTATCACATGATCTGTTTTATATATGGAATCTAAGGGGAAAAAATAAAACTAGATACAGAGAACAGATTGTGGTTTCAAGAGACAGGGACTAGGAGGTGGGAGAAATGGGTGAATTGTTTGTTTGTTTGTTTAGTTTAAATAAATTAAATAAAAATTATTTTTTTAAAATACGAGATCATTTCATTCAACACCATGAAACTCTTTAAAGTGACTCACCATTATCAATGCACATCATATTTTTCAAAACCCTCAACTTTTTTCATGAGAGAGGTGTTATTTTTAAAACATACTAAACAGCTAATAAATTGGGATTAGAAGGTTCAAAGTAGCATTATTCTACAGACAACCTACATGCTTCAATAGTCTGCACAACGTTGCTTTTATCATCTATTATGTACACCTTTTCTAATTAATTGTGTAGATGAACAAATAACTTTTAAGTTAACTTTCCATTTCCCATTCTCACACTTAGATCTCTTCTCCTCAGGCCACTGAGGATTTTCTAACATAAGGTCTGCAGAGCTAGAAATTTAATTTCAAACTTGCAAAAACTGTTCTCAAGCTTTGGACCCCACAGTGTCCATTACATAAATTGAATTAGAAATTACAGAATTATAGAGTTTTGGGTTTTTTCCTGTTTAACTATTGCCATATTCTGATGCACTGCATAAAATTCAGACAACCAGGAATTTTTGTAGACCTTCCCAGCCTCCAGTAGTTTAATCAGCAGAGCTACTCAGTGTCTCTTTGTCATGTGCGTCAATATTCAATGGGTATGGACATGCAAAGCTCACTTTCTTCTTTTGCTGTTGTTGTAAACCATGTATACAATCAAAAAAGTCATTCGAAACCCTGAATGAGGTCAATTTCCATTGGAACAGAGCAGTGGATCCTAACTTGCTGGCAGTTACCTTTGATCCACGATGCTAAGTTAGTGTGAGGGCGAAGCCAAATAACAAAAGCAGGCTTTCCCCAGTGTTAGTCCAGGCGCTTTTCATTCCCAGAGCCTACAGGTGTTCTCCTGGCATAAGGCTGTTGAAATATGGAACAGCAAACCAGCTGCCATTCATAAGAACTGGTGCTAGCCAGCTGGCCAAGCCAACTACAGGACTAAGAACGTGCCCTTTCACTGTGGGACACGGGGCCTTGCCTCTGCGGAGACAGCTGGAGAATCTCAGGTGACAGCCCTTGGGAGCAGTGTTTGGGGCATTCAGGCATTCCCCGCCCTGAAGAGGTAGGGCAGGAGACATCTGCTGTCAGCATGCTGTTCAGGAAAGCAAAGACTGACCATAGCTTTGGGGCTTTGGGTAGAGGACAAGAAACAGAAAAGCTTGGATGGGTATATGCTGTAAGTTAATCTTATTTGCAGCATCTTCCATTGTATGCACTAGAAAGGAAACGTGAAGAATCCTAATTGCACAGGGCCAGTGGTCATCTTTTAAAATTAAATCTGAAGTGTAGTACCGAGACCCGTGTATATTCCTGATGGGAGTGTAAATATAGGTTAAAGCTTTCCAGAAGGCAATTTGGAAATATGTTCCAAAACAGGAGCCTTAAAAATATTCATGGTCTTTGACACAGAACTTCTACTTGTAGGAAGCTATCCCAAGGGAGTGATCAGAGGCATGCACAAAGGTCTATGTACCAGAGTACTCACTTCAGCATGAAGGAAAACGGTGGAAAATTGAAAAGGATTTAAATGCCCCACAATAGACAGCTAGTTAAATAAATGAAAACACATCAATACAGTGGAATAATGTTATCCTTATTTTATTTGACTGAATACTTTGGAAAGAATTTTACCCAATGATTCCCATTTTGCAGTCATGAGTACCAGTGATTTTGCTTTTCGGTTTTACATGTTTCTGTGTGGTCCAAATCTTCTAGAGTGGATAAACATATAGTCGAGAAGAAAAAAATTATAAGGAACTAAAAGAGCATGTTTACATCCCAATATTTAAAAACCACCCATAGCCCTGGCCGGTGTAGCTCAGTGGTAGAGCGTCAGCCTGAAAGGTCTCGGGTTTGATTCCTAGTCAAGGGCACATACCTGGGTTGCAGGTCGAGCCAAGGCCCAGTGGAGCGCATGTGGGAGGCAACCAATTGATATGTCTCTCTCACGTAGATGTCTCTCTCTCTCTCTCTCTCTCTCTCTCTCTCTCTCTCTCTCTCTCCCTCCCTCCCTGCCTCCCTCCCTCTCTCTCCCTCCTTCTCTCTCCCTCCTTCCCTCCCTCTCTCCTTCCTTCCCTCCCTCCCACTATCTCTAAAAATCTATAGAAAAAATATCCTCGGGCAAGGATTAACAAACAAATAATAAAATACAATAAAACATCCATAATATAAAACAACTTTGTTTTGCATGTTTATATTTTTCACATTCTACACATGTTAAGTTTTAACACAGTTGCAGTCATAGGACATGTGACATTTAATATTCTGCTTTTCAACTATCATTATAGTTCTATAACATACAGTATATAATTTTTATTCATAACTTTATAACATCACAAACACCTGAATGGCTAATCACACACTGAGTACTATTAACTCTGCCTTGGGTGAGGAGGGTTTTCCTTAGCTCACACCCCCTGCCCCCATCCCCACCCGGGACAGACTTAATCCTTCTCTCATCTCCATTTCACTCCTTACATAATTCATCTCTCTCCTCAGGTAGGAGTTAGTTACCAGTGAGCCGGCCAACACTGTGTATCATTGTAGCCACAGTGGCCAGCAGGCACCAGGCACATACATAACACTTGCTCATAAAAGCGGACATCTGAGAGGGAGAGATGGACCAATGGACAGACAGAAAAGGAGAATGGGGTAGGATTTGAGGATTTAAGAGTAAGCCTTGGAAACTTACTCATTCTGACCTCAGCCCCAAGGAAGTACATAGGTAAGGAGCATAAAAGGTCTACAGTTGCCCTAATGCCAATGTCCCCCCTGTAGTCATTTTGTAAAATCATAGTTTATTTTCACAGTAAGGTTTAGACCCTGGGTTTTAAAGACCTGTTTATAGAAGTTCTCATCCCAGCTTCTAAAACTCGCCTGTAACTGTTTGGTCAGGACTTTTCTCATTAAGCATGTGTCACAGTCCTTCCCAAATCTGTATCCATACCCATAAGGGCAGTTAAGATGCTCCCAGCAAGAGAAAGAAAGAAAAAAACAAAGAAAGGCGGACTGCTTTGCGGGTGCAGGCTTTCTGTTTGGAATGATGGGAAAGTTCTAGAAGTGACTGATGGTTACACATCTCTGTGAATGTACTTAAAGCCCCCGAATTATATATTTTTAAATAATTAAAATAATAAATTGTGTGCTTTTATCAGGAGGAAGGAAGAAAGGAAGGAAAGAAGGAAGGAAAGGGGAAATTGAGTCATGTGGGGTGCAGTCTTTCTATAATTCTGTTTTTTATTAGTTGAACCCTTTCCTGCACAAGATTCAAGACTGCTATCAGTCTGTTGGAAGACAGGAAGAATAAATCCCTCTGTTTTGTATTGTATCCTATTACCTTGACCTAGCAGATAAGGCCAAAAAATCACCCAGCCTACAAACACTTTGCCATCCCGTTTCCTTTCTTCCTTTCAGATCTTCCTGGTGTCACCACCAGGAAGTTGATGGCCGCAGCGTTAGCAGCCTGGAGAACGATGGCTAGAAATGTAGAGGCTCATTTTTTTCCCCTTAAAATTATTGCCTGCTCCCAGCTTTTTTTCTTCTGGAGTCACACTAAAATCATTTCGGCGCCACTCCTGTGTTTATTCCAGTGGCCATGTTACTTCTTATCTGTACACATGCTCTCATTGGGAGAAATGTGTGCAGTGCTATATGGTAAAGATTTTTCTGAGCTATCATTTTGAAAAATACAGAAGGCACTTGTGCCAAGTCTGGCTCTAAATGAAGCCATGAGAGGGAAGCCGTCCTCACCTGGTTCCAGAGAAGCGTGGCCGGGGTCACTCACCCCTGTTCAGGGTGGGCCGTGAGCACGGAGAGAGCATGGCTAGGTCCATGATGGATGTCACCCACGGGCAGAGGCGTGACCACCACTCTGGTCCTACTGCTTGTACAGGAGCCTAAATACCATGTTTCCTTGAGCCTGAGATACACATTTTGAGATCTCTGAAATCAAAAATCACGCATGCATCTTAGAGTTGATGAAAGACAACATATTGGGGAGAACCTGAAGATAGCAGTCTATACCATTTTGTTGAAATCCCAGCCTGCAAGGAACGTTAGAATTGGAGTGTCCCTAAGTCACAGGCCAGGGAGAGAAGATGAGTCTATTTCAGAGTCAGACGGGCTACAGAGCTCTGCTGGGGCCCCGCCCACAGTGGTCATAAATGCAGGCCAGGCCTCCTCCTACACGGGCTCCTGGAGGTCTCTGCTTGAATGTGAACCTTTCTTTATCAGACAGGCTCGGGAACCTGCCAGACAGGCACTGCAAGAAATAAGAATGGATCCTTTGTGGATTAGAGGTCAAAGATGTCATTGGAACTCTGTGACTTGCTGCAGGCAAAGCTGTGACCTGGGCTGGTGTTGGGTGTTTTTTTTGTGTGTGTGTTTTTTTCCAACATCCTCTCCCTTCCTCCCTCCAGGCACAAAGTCCTGTCCCCTGGCTCCCTGGGGTCCACCAAATATGCCCATCCTGTGTACCTCCCCTTAGAACCCAAGGACTCTCTAGGGTGAGGGGCTGTGTGGATTAGGACCACGCTAAGCAATATGTTACGTATGATAGCATCTCCTAGAAAACCTGAGCCCATGTATGAGAACTGAGACTGTGGCATATGGGAGAGAGACTTTTAAGAGGCGCGATGTTATCTGGCATATCATACCTGTGGGTAACTACCCACCACACCTGCACTAAAGACTCGTCCTTTGCCCACTCCTGCTGCCAGACCCAGAGTTGGAGCCTGAGGCTGTGGGGCTGATTTGCAGATCTGAACGTGTTTCGTGTGGGGAACGGAATGATTCGCTCCTGGGAGACATCTTGCCAGCTGTCCCAGAGGGCGTGGGCATTTCTGCTAGTACGGCCTACAAAGGGGATCATTTTCAACTGAGGCCGAAATCAGGTTGTGAAAGCAAAGCAAATAGCCCTCTGCCCAAACCGCCTCCCACCTCCCTTTAAAAACGGGGGCGGGGAGAGGGGATCAGTAGTGATGAGACTTGAGGATGGGAAATGCCCAGATGAAAGTGCATGGAGAGAGCATGAAATTCCAAATACAGTGGCCTTAGACCATTTTTAGGTAAAACGTAATAATGAGCCTAAAGAGAGCCCATACCTCTGTGGCTGTCACCCCCCCCCCACCTCCCTAACCCCCCACCCCCACCCCCCACACTCCCACCCCCCGCCCAGGCTGCACCCGGGAAGACTCAGCATTAAGGTCAGGCAGAGTGAACAATGGCGGAGTGAATTCCCGGGAAGACTCAGCATTAAGGTCAGGCAGAGTGAACAATGGCGGAGTGAATTCCAGTGGGTCAGGTTTCGTCATGGGATGAGATATGGTTTAGATACAGCTCCATCTGTAACTCAGATTCAAAGAGGATTTAAGGCTTAATATCTCCAAGGAACAAAGGGGGAGAAAACACAAAACTGCACCAAAGGCCATTCCGTGAGACCGCCTGGTTCGCATTTAGTGCAGAGGCGGCAGAGGCGGAGGGTCTGCAGGAGCACAGGTGCCCGCCGCCTGGAAGGCCTCTCTGTCCTTCCCTCTGAGTCAGTTGATTTTCTTGGGCGTGGAGCGTGACCCGCCGAGAGCGCCTGTGTTAAGTTCCTAAAGCTTCTGATGCCACCTAGGAAGGGGCTAGGGAATCGGCACCCTCCCTCCCTCTCTTCTGTAACTATGGAGCCACCCAGGGCATCTTAACCCTCCCTTCCCCTTCACTTGGCATTGGAACGTCAGGGGGCAATGTGCTGCCTTCAACTTGGGGGGCTGGACCCTCGCAAATGAACCCCAAAGCATTCTGCCATTCAGTTCCCTGTGTTTTTCACGGCTGTGTCTGGCATCCTATCGGCATTTCAGGTTACAATCAAAGTCATTATCACTCTAGTGACCTACATAATCTATCCATGTCCAAAAAACGACAGCGGGTCCTCGACAACTCTTCCCCTATTCTTAACCTGATTTCCAATAGCATGAATCCCACTTTATTTCGGGGAGGGCACATTTTGATTCAAGCCCACTATGGGGGAGAGGGACAGAGATCATGGGAAGGTGCTGATGGAAAATAACTGTAAAATCATGACTGCGTTGCTCAGAACTCTGTATCGCATAGTGAGAGCTCCAGTCGGCACCACACTTGAGTGGCAACCTCACCCATTAGCATTACCGCTGTGGGTCTGTGAATTGCGCGTGAAAACAGAATTTATTTAGAAGTGCTCATGCAAATTGTGCGACACAAACGTGGCCTCCGTGTCAAGTCCTTCCCGTGTCCTGACAGACTCGTGTCTTCGCAGATTTCTCTGACCGGTGGTGCCCCTTGGACAGCTCCCAGAGCTCATAAGCCAAAGGAAACAGCTCCTGTTGCCACGAGCACTGTGTCTGCAGCGAGGTTTATGAGTTGTTCCTGCCGCTGCGTTTTGCCTAAAAAAATATATATATATCACATTTTCACTTGGATCTGCAAGAACACAGATTAAGAAGGGAACATATGCAAATATCTATGCTAATGCCGCCAAACCTATAACTTGGCCCCATAGTGCCCGTGTTTCCATTTCTCTGAATGAAAACTTTTCTCCCATGTTAGCATTAATGTATGTGTCTCATGTTTTAAAAATCTGCAATAATAAAAAAAAAAAAACCTTGAAGGCAAAAGTGTTAGGACAAATATGAACTGTGCCCTTTTTTATGTCATCAGGATATGTAGTATCTTTGTAAATATAGTAAGGACACATTTATAAAACATTCATTGTTTTTCCCCAACTTGAAGAAATTCCTGATCTTTTTTGAGGAAGAAAATATTTGTTCCATTGGAGCTCTGTTTAGAACTGTTGATGGATTGTTTTGTTTATTTGTTGTTGTTGGCAGTTTGGGGGGCCCAGGTGGGGAGGAGGGGGTGCCCTCTGGCATTTCAAGGGCTCAGGCAGCCACAGATCATGCCCACACTCTGCCCGCCAGTGATGCACGATCAAAGGGGGCCCGCACGCAAAGGGGGGCCCAAGACAGGCTGGTCCGCAGGCCAGCAAAACAAAGCCGATGAGTTTGCAGGCCTGGGGAAGGGCTGCCAGGCGCATATCATATCCGGTCAGGTTGAGACCCTCGTTCTCTTTCACCAGCCCTTCCACGATCCAAAACCTGGGAAGCAGCCACTTGAAATTGCTGAACTTTCCAAAGCTAGTTGCATTCGGACTAAAAGAAAAATGGGACATTTCACCTTCTTTAGCACTGTCCTATCCCTGGGTTGTATACCGCAGACTAATGCATTATTATATGTTAACTTTATTTGAAAATAAATTTAAAAGGAAATTTCACCCCAATAGCATTTTTGTACTTTACCTCTCCACCCCAAAAAATGTATAGACTACATGTCTGGCCAGCATGGCTCAGTGGTGAGCATCAACCTCTGAACCAGGAGGTCACGTTTCAATTCCCAGTCAAGGCACATACCAGGGTTGTGGGCTCAGTCCCCAGTGGGGGTGTAAGGAGGCAGCCGGTCAATGATTTTCTCTCATCATTGATGCTTCTCTCTCCCTCTCTCTCTCTCGATCTCTCTCTCTCTCCCCCTTCCTCTCTGAAATCAATAAAAATATATATTTTTTAAGATGTATAGACAACAGAAAGCACGGCTTAGAATGTCTCCACGCCAAGCTTCCCCATGCTTTTGGGGACGGGGATGGGGGGTCTGCCCACCAGGGTCTATTCTGGGACTTGCCCAGCCTGATTCTTCTCCAGCTGCATCCTGCCCCCCAGTTTCAGTCATTCCCATGTGTCCTTGTGTCTCCTCCTCTCCCATTGTGGTCTGTGTTTGCTGTTCAGTTCCAGACATTCTTAATCCATTGGGTTCCTGACCTGACTTCCACTCCTCTCAGCTCCCAGCCCCTCCTGGCTCTCAAGTCCTGAGTGCCCCTGTTTTGAAGGGTGGGACTATTTCTCTGAAACCCTTAAAGGGAAAGTGATAGGCACTGGGAACCCCAACTAGAAAGTGTCTCCTCTTATTGCCCGAGTGCCCTAGCCCTCAACTCCCAAGGACTCTTCTCCGTTAGCCCCCCGACAATGTAAAGGGATTAGAGGCGCTGTGATGGAGAGCAGGTGAGAGAGGGAAGCTATTGTCCCCACAGTGTCACTGAGGTTCCTTTTCCCAGCCCCCCTTCAGAACTCACCTCCTCTGTCTGTGCCTTCCTGCCGCTCCTGATAGGTTCCAGTGATACAATCACATGTGCAAGGAACAAAGATCCTACAGGGCTCCCCCCGCCCCCACCACCACCACCAAACTCATCCTCTAATAAAGGGATATAGATGCTTAAAGGAAAACTCCCTGTGCCCTCCTCCCTCCATCGCCCAAACTCCCAAATCACATTTCCTTTCTCGGAGGTGCAGAGAGCGTGGGTTACGTTTTAAGGGCTTAAATGGATTTTTTTCCCCTGAACCTACCAACTTCTTTCAGATTATCAGGAATCTAGAAAATATGATATTTAAGTTCTGAGTTCCCTGCACATTTTGAAGGCAGAGTCTCCCTCCATGCTCACCCCCCTCTGCATCTCCCCAGACCCGGGCTCACCTGGCTGAAAGCTGCACAGACTCAGGTGGCCTGGAATACAGGCCCCTAAGGAGTTGCTGGCCTCCGGCCACTGAGTCCCATTCGAACGGGTGGCCCAGATTCCTTCAGATGACCCGCCGATGAGAGCTGGCCTCGCCTAGGACAGCGGCCGTCACCACCACCACCCCACCCTTGTGTTCCCTGGGCTTTTTATTGCCTTTACTCGGTCAAGGGAAGGAAAGCAGTCTGTCTCTTCTACTTGTTTAATAAAAGAAAACATAATCATAGTTTGACACATTACTCTTGGTGGATGCACAGGAAAAATAACCTATATATCAGAGAAGGCGAGAGGAGCGGAGGGGGAGGCAGAAGAAAAATGCATTGGCTGCCTGCAGAGGTCCAGTATCAGACATCAGAGAAAAACCCATAGCAACAGGGCTCGGAGACGGATGGGGCGGTCTGCAGCCCTCCCTCAGGTGCGAAGACAGAGCAAGTAGGTGAGGCCATCCATTTCCCCGAGCCGTGGGAATGGCAGTGTGAGGTGGGCCCGAGTGCCTGCTTCTTCTCCACGTTGTCTCACTAAAAGGTAGGAAGGGTTTCAAAGAAGAGATTTTTCATTTGTTTAGAGAAACACACATGTTTTTCCCCTGGAACCACCATCCTATTCTTTCATCCTGAATTTCCGGTGGCCTGACTGTGGTGATGAACTATTTTGTTAGAAATTCGTTTTACTACTATCTCTAGTTTACATTTAAACGATGGATGGGATAAATGCAACATGAACTGTCTTATGAAAATATCACGCCACTTCTGATGCAAACAAGATTTTCCATGAAGCCCAAGAGTGATTTTTCTGACTTTAAAAAATCCAAAATGGAGCTTCGACCACTAATTATGCCTGGGAAATACTTAGTTATCACTTTGTTGTGAATGTGACTTGTCCTGAAAACCCTTTAATTGGGCCACCACCTAACTTTCCTTAGTCTTTGTCAGATCCTCTTGAGAAAAGTTCAGTGAAACATGGAGCAGGAAGTAGAAAGTTGGGGGGATGTTAGAAGCACAAAAAATGAAAAGGTTTCCTCTCAAAGTCGTTTTAGTCGTATTTCCTGTTATTGTTTGGCATCTTCTCTTCATCCCCAGGCTGTATTGTTTGGGCTCTAAAAATAGTCAACGTATACCCCTACTATACTACTCCCAGTCTAAAGTCTGGTAGTAGGTTTAAAATGCTACTTATATTAAATTTACATGTAAATAAACTCAGTTTTTTAAAGCAGGGAAGACAAGGAAAACTGGAACTATTTATACTGATTTTTGAGCAGGAGTTAACATCCCTGCCAGATTTCTGGTAGCCCGTGAGGGCAACATGAAAAGCACAGGGACTAGAAGTGAGCAGGAGGAGATGGGGACCGCTGGTCCAGCGCTTGGCCCCAGACATATGTTGCATACGAAATTAAGGTGTATGAATTCTTATTCTTGCCAAAATATACCTTGCAGTTACAATTGACTCTTGACTCTTAAATTCCCACAGTCAGGAACCTAGTCTCGGCCAGCCCTTCACCTCCTGGCTGGATTACCCCAATCCTGCCTCACTCTACCTGACACCAGCCGAATCTCATGAAAAGGAATGCTTTCATCCTTTTATTTCCTTTCAGAGTCTTTACTGTGGCTCCCTGCCTATTGGTCAGGTCAGATGTCTGGGCCTGCATTCAGACCTGTCCGTGGTCAGACCTGCCCTGTGAAGCTTGTCCTCCACCCACCTCAGCATACTCCTCCGCACGGGCCCTTGGGACACCACCTCCCTCCTTGGGGCTGGCTGCTCCTGCCTTCTCCTTCCACTCAAATCCAAACCTCACTGCCATCCAAGCCTCTTCCATGAAGCTCTTCCCAAACAGAATTAGAGAGCGTCAGGGCTTGGGAGGACTTGGAGAGCACCTGGGCTGGCGTCCTCATTTTATGAAGCCAGAGGTGTTCAGTGAACGGCCCCAGGTCACACGATCCCTAGAATCCATCTGTTCCGTGTCCCTCTTTCTACTGTGTAGTCCTGCCCGTCCCAGCTCTGACCAGGCTGGCTTCATGGAAGTCCTGGGGCACCAGCCAGAGAGCATGCCAGTGCCACCCTTGACAGGCCGGGATCATCCCCCAGCTTTTCAGTGAGGGGAAACCTTGTCTCTCCACAGTTTTGTTTTTGTTTTTTTAATCCTCACCTGAGGATATGACTTTGTTGATTTGGGAGGGAAACATCGGTCAGTGTACCAGGGACCAAACCCACAATCTAGTTGTGTGCGCTGGCCAGGAACTGAACCTGTTGACCTCTCAGTATATGGTGTATGATCCAACCAACTGAGCCACACCACCAGGCTCCACTGGGTTTTTAATATCCACCCAGGACCAAGTCCTTGGCCGCTCTTCTCCAAGACCTCAACCACAACACCCGCCAGTGTGCTGGGGTGCTGGGGCCCTGAGGGACTCCCTGAGCGATCGAAGCTTTTTTAAAAGGGGGTGTATATCTGAATTGAAGGAAAGCTTTCATGGCAAATTATACATTCTGCACCCTGGCTGATGTGGCTCAGTTGAAGTGGTGGATTTGATGCTTGGTCAGGGCACATGCTCAGGCTGCAGGCTTGATCCCCGGTCAGGTTGTATGTGGGAGCCCACCAATCAGTGTCTGTCTGTCTGTCTCTCTCTCTCTCTCTCTCTAAAATCAACTTTAAAAAAATTTTAATTATACATTCTGCAAATAATGTTCTAGTGCTCAAATGTCAGGTGGAAGGCTGTGTGTATGTTTTTCTGGTGACAGGTGCATTTTCAGCCATGGAGTAATAGTATCTTACTCTGCACATTAAATCAAAGCAAAGTTGTAAACACAGCCCATATGCACCGACTTTTGTATTCTGTTAAGCAAGCCAGTTGTTTGCTTGTTTGGTTTGTTTGTTTGTTTGTCTCACCTGTGGCTGGATTTTTTCTAAGAACAATCAACTCTAAGACCTGGAGACTGAAACTGAAAATGCCAGGAAGGGCTGTGCAGTACTGTCAGCCTCCGGTGACAGGCATAAGCCTCCGTGTTCTTAAACCAGTTCCCTGCGCTTCTATTGG
>NW_023416368.1:49170223-49210223 GCF_014108235.1 Myotis myotis | reverse complement strand
TAAAGTTCCAATCCAGATTTCTTGTTATTTCTTTTTCTCCTGCTTTCTTATGCCCTCCCCGGATTCCTGGGCCCTCACACCACCCCCCACCACTGCTGCCTGATCTGCTCTCAGGAGTGGGGGGGGGCTCAGCCCTCCTCTCTGAGCTTTGGTGGGATCACACGAGGTGGCCCACAGACGGGTAGGTTCCGCAGTCAGAAACCAGGTCAGAAAGCCAGCAGAGCAGGCTGACATGGACCCCCACCCCCTCTGAAAGCATCATCTGCTATGCGGGGAGAGCAGGGGGCTGAGAGTAAGCAGCTTCTTAGAAAAGTCTCTTCCCAGGCAGCCAGTGCCCTCGGCCCCCAGCCACCTGCCCAGGCTGCGGAGAGGATGGCAATGATGGAGGAAGCGCCCTTGGGCTCCGACTTTCCTTCCTTTCGTCCTGCCTTGTAGTGGTTGCAACAGAGAGCTCCACTTGGCAGTGTGGTGGGCTCTTGTCTATAAATGGAAACATTGGCCTGGCTCCCAGTATAACACAAGATAGGCCTCTGCATCCGTTATGTAATCTTTGCTGTGATGACTTCATCAGAGGGGGCGGGGAGGCGATAAAAGAGAAAGGCACGATTTGGGGGAACAGTAGCTTGGGAGAAACTCTTCCCAGCAGCTGGCCTGAAGACAGCTGAGACGCCTCCTGGTTTTTAAATCAAGGAAAGAAAGGCAGCAAGCAGATGGGGAAAAACCCAATTCTTGCATCCGCTGGCAAACCACTTGCAGTCCATGTGTCCTGACAGCGGCCACTGGGATGTGGGCAGTTGCCGCCCCACCTCTGAGGGGCAGGTCTGGCAGCCCCTGGGGCTGGGGTTTTCCTACACCCCTGCGGGGAAGGCAGCCTGTGCAGATGAGTGATGGTTTTCACTGGTTCCCTAGTTCTTCCACGCTAAGGGTTGGGCTGGTTCCGGCCACGCTGTGGTTTCCAGCCTAGACTTGGAGAAAAATAACACAGAAGGCAGGGTGGTGGGGCAAAGGGCAGCCTGCCCGGGCGGACCGGAGAATTCTTGGACTATGGTCATGCCCTTCAGGGCCGCCTCTGGGACTTGGGAGTTGTTGGGTGAAGCAGTGAAAAGGTGGCCTAGTTTCTGAACCTGTAGCCAAACCCAGTTGGTTCAGGTCTTGAAATCTCCAGAGAACTGCATGTAAGGATGTCTGTCGCACACTCCAGAGCCTAGGTGGGCCCAGGTGGAAACAGTCCCAGTCCCAGACACAACCAGGACCCTTTTGAACTCAATAGGCTCTATTCCATGACTGTTTAGACTAAGTGCTCTTAATGAGGTTTGGGTTTTTGTTGGGTTTATTTGGGGGGAAGATAAGTTATTGTTTAGTGAATCCTCTAAATGTTGGCCATTTAAGTTGTTGTTGATTTTTTGCTAGTCTAAGTCATTCAAGCTAGTCAGGATATATCTTTGCACAAAGCTGTGAATATGTCCATGAGATGAGTCCTTAGAAATGGAATTCCAGGGTATGATGTATTCAAGTCTTTGGTCACTCTATCCCTCTGCTCTAGAAGCCAGTCCCCTCTTGTCCCTCTGAGCCATGAAGCATCCCTTCCTCTGAGAGCCTTCAGGTTCCCCCCCCCCCCCCCCCCCCCGGCACAGAAGTGCTTCTACCACCGGGTCCCTATGCTCTGCTGTCTCCTTAGCCCAAGGAGTGGCTTGTGCCTCCTTCTCTGCAAAGAAGCCATTGGCTGCTCAGGAACTAGCAAATAAGCAAATAGGCCCTTTATCTTTCCTTCCTTCCTTCCTTCCTTCCTTCCTTCCTTCCTTCCTTCCTTCCTTTTGGCAATTTAAAGCCTTTATTGTTTTAGAGCACACATTTTTTAAGTAATTATTTAAATTAATATGTTCATAAAAGAAAAACTGAAAGAGGATAACAATAAAAATCGCTTGTAATCCTTGTCTAACTTGATTATTCTATGACGACTGATTTAGAAACTGTTTTTTTCTCTCCTCTTAACTATATGTTGTAAGCTTTTTTTCTACGTGATTAGATAGTCTGAGAAAGCATGATTTTATTGGCTGTCTAGTACTCATGGTATGGATGGACCATCATTTATTTAATCAGGCTCCTATTGTTGCACACTATTGAACTTTTAACCAATTTAGAGTTGCTTTGGTAGAGGAATTAACCGCAGCAACGGAATCCAAAGGGCTCTATAATTTACGTCAAAGGCAGAGGAAAAGCATACCTCTCCAAGCTGTTCTGCCACTGGAGGGACCAACAGTAACTTTGTTCAAAGCACTGGTGAGGACAAATGGTATTTTTGTTGTTTCTACCCCCAAGAAAGTCCTTGAAAGCCTGACCTTCCTGTGGCTGATGGCACTCTCACAGCTTGCACTGGCCTGCAAACTTTAACCCTCTCTTCTTCGGCAGAGGCTACATTTGGCAGCTCAGAGAAGCAGTCCATTGTAGAGCCATCTTTTTTCTCCTCCCCAGGCATACATGATGCTGGGATAGGCTAGCATTCATCATAGCCAATTCGTCAGCTCCATTCAGCAAATGTCTCTTCTGTTGCAACTGTGCTAAATGTTAGAAAACATTAAAAAAAAACAAAACTACAGACCTTGCACAAATTAACCTATGAGAAAACTGTAACTTGTAAGCATTTTGAAAGTTGGAACTTTCTACCTTTCTTACATTATTTTGTAAGAAACAATCATGTATATACCATGATCATAAGCATGGAAAATATATTATTGCGTTGGGGCTAGGCAAGGCTGGGAGTAAATACAAAAACATCAAAATATTAACATTGTTGCCTTTGCGCATTAAAAATGAATATTGCCTTTTCTTTCTTTATACTTTTATGCAAAGTTTTCAAATTTTTTCAGTGATCACGGGGGAAATCAGCAAAACATGCACTTTTTATTTTTTTTAAATATATTTTATTGATTTTTTACAGAGAAGAAAGGAGAGGGATAGAGAGTTAGAAACATTGATGAGAGAGAAATATCGATATGCTGCCTCCTGCACACCCCCTACTGGGGATGTGCCCGCAACCAAGGTACATGCCCTTGACCGGAATCGAACCTGGGACCCTTCAGTCCGCAGACCAACGCTCTATCCACTGAGCCAAACCGGTTACGGCGACAAAACATGCACTTTTTAAATGATTCAATGTCTAGATAGGAACTCCATTCTGCTCACTGAAGCCTAGAAAGAAAAGCAAGTTTCAAGTCTTAGTCCTGATTGTCTTAGGAGCTCCCCTAGAACTAGAAACATAACACTTCCCTCACCCTGACTTTCCAGAGCTGCATGTTCAAGAGGCTATAGCAACAACAGTAATAACAACAAGCGATGTGTTATGGTCAGGGTGGGCCAGTCGCTTGATGGAGCTGAGTATCTACCCAGGCCTGTTGGGTCCCCCAGTGTATGGGGCTCCTTCTTAGAGGATGAACACAGAACCACTAAACCCATGCAGCAGGCTGAGCACTGGGCCCCAAGACACTGCCTTTTTAGTGATAAGCTTCCTAAATTGCTAAACTGTCTCAAAACGCAGTCGTCTTGGGGACACAACCACCACACATCATAAAACAAACCTTTTTATCCGACCTTCTTCAATAATCTGCTGAAACAGAGGGGTTTCTACGGGGCAGTTCCTGTTGGGGCTCTGCTATGAGTTCATTGTAAGCAACTCTCCGTAACCCACAGTGAGAAATTGGTCCGGTCAAAGAAATTCTGTAAAAGAAACCACCATCCTGAAGCCAAGTTTCTGCCCTGACAATTGATCAACTTCAAAGGCAATTCTAAGGTTTTATTTTATTTCTTCCTTCCTTCCATTTATGGTTGAATGGGCTATCTTGTGCCCTTTCTTTAATGTCAAAGTTCAGAGCACAGAGGCATCCTAACTTGGGGTACCAAGCAGCATATAAAAATGACATATTTTGGTGCTCTTTCAGTTTCACCCTTTGATCCCAATAGAGTTTCTACCTTTTAATTCTAAGCCCATTCCTCTCCCTCCCCCCGCCCCTCCAACCCCCTTCCCATTTCTTTTTACTCCAGAGTCTTCTTGGGTGGTCTGCTCAATTTAGACCAGATGCATGTTATGGTCAGTGAAAAGGTCCGAATCCCAAAGACACCACCACCAGCTGGGGGACATCAGACAAGTTCCTTAACCTCTCCGAGGCTTGGGGTTTTTTTAGTCAGTAAATAAGTTTAATTATGGAGGCAAATGCACCTAGCAGAGTACTTTGCCTATAGTAGGTGCCCCATAAGTGTTTAGTTGTTTTCTTTTGTTGCTGCCTCTGTGCTCTCAGTGTTTGAAGAACCTTTTCCAACCAGAGGGACTTTCCTCCAATCAGAGCTTCCCATAGTTCTACCTTAGTTCAGACCATGGGACAGGAAGTCTAATGAGGTTGATGCTTCCTCACTGAGCAAGCGAGTATACTGACCTCACCCTTCCTCAGTCCTGGCTGCTCCCCAGCCTCACAGCAGGGCAGCAGGAAGCCTGGCCTTCAAGGAAGACGCATGGCCATGGCTCCTTTCAGAATTCTTGGGTTTGCATTGCCTGAGCAGCCCTCTGGAAATTTGAGCATTTTGTTCCAAATGCAGAAGAACCTGCAATAGAAATCTAAGCAACTCAGCACCCTGACTTGCTTTGGAAAATGCAGGATTTGCTATCTCATCAGGGCACATGGAGCTGGGAAGCCCCATGCTACAGTCAGTCTCTATAAACCAGGATTATTTGCCCAAGTGATTCTCAAACTGTGGGTCATGGTGATTACCTGGAGGGGTTGTTAAAACAGCTCCAGGAGTTGTGGTTGGGTATACCTAGGGTGGAGCCTGAGAATTTGCATTTCTAACAGTCTCCCAGATGATGCTAATGCTGCAGATCCTGGAACCCATCCTGGAACCCGACTTTGGGAACCCCTGAGTTAGCTCATTATTGTTCCCATTATTGTCCTCTCCCTTCTGAGCCATTAACTTTCCATGGGGCTTCATTAACTCTTTCATCTCCAAAGCTTCCACTGTCAAGGAGAAGTCTTAGGAATATGATTTTCATTTGAAGGCCTGGGGACTGATACCCAAAGGTCAGATGCCATCCCGAGCCTCAGCCTGCCAGTTCACCACCTTGAGCCCTGGGAGTCACAGCCAGGTGCCTCCATGCAGCCCCGGGTGGATTCCTCCTAAGCTGCTCTCAGATGTGAAACTGCTGAACTCTCCCAGCAAATGTGTGTGTGTGTGTGTGTGTGTGTGTGTGTGTGTGTGTAAGGGGGGAGGGGATATGAACGTTAGCTTCCGCCAAACTTAAAACTTGAATAATACCTTTGCAGGGGACACTGGTGAGAGGTTGAACATAGAATTCTTTTGCTGTATAGACTCTGGGCAAAATTCCGTTTGGAATGGATTTATTTTTATTTAATTACTTGATCCAGTTCAGTGTGTGTGAAAAGCACGGATTTTTTTTTTCTGGGACATCTTTTTTGTTCTGTATTGATCTATTATTACTTTTTCCTACAAGAATAATGCTCTTCCACCCCCTCCCAACCCCCGAGCCCTGTACTCACACGCCTTCCCAGCCCCTGGCACACGCGGTGCCGCGGAAGCTGGGAAATGCGCCCCGAACGCCTGCGGGCAGCGAACCAGGCGGCCCCGGGCAGCTCGCCCGCCCCGCGTCGCCCGCCCGCGCCCCGGCCACCTCCGCGGCTCCTTTGTTAGGGACGCCCGCGCCGAGCGGCGTTTGCCGGCCCCCCGGGAGCGCGCGGGCCCCACTCCTGACTTCTTAGAGCCCCCTAAGGACTTGTCAGCAGAGAGGCTCCAGCAGAGAGGCTAAATTACGCCCCTGGGGACTTTTTAAGGAAAATCCTAAATTTCATTTAGGCTGCTCTTGGGACACGCGATTGCACAGCCGGCGGAGGCGCGCCTCTCCGCGCCGGCTCTGTGCACCCCAGGCTGCGGGAACCCCGTCCCTCTCGGACGGCCCTCCCGGGGTCTAGTGGACGCCGCTCTCCCCCCGCCCCCTCTCGGGTCCCCACCGCCCCGCACCGTCTCCTCCCGTTCCCAGCCCTTCCGTTTCTTTCCACGGCCTTCCCCTCCCCACCCCCTGCCGTCTCCCTCCCCTCGCTCGGGCTGGAAGAAAAGTCGGTAATAAGAAACCAGTTCGGTGTCAGTGGGAGAGAGGGGGGCGATCACCCCAGAGATACACGGCCATGGAGAGAGAACTCATTTTGTGTAAAGAGGGCCTCGAGTCGCCAGGGAATTCCTGGATTGTCTCAGGCTGTCGTGTGTGATGTCCATCACGCCGTGCGAACACCATCTGCTCGGTATTATGCTCGCAGTTGCCAGGCTACCTGCTGTAGCAGTAACACTTGACTGCCTGGCTCGGCTCGCCGCGACGGCCGCGCGCGGGCGGGGCGCGGGGGGAGGGACGGCCTGATTAAGCCATCTGCGGGCGGCGGGCGGGGCGGCGGCGGGCGGCGGGCCCGGCTTGCGCACCGGGCTGACACCACCATCTGCTGGGCCATCGGAAGAACAGCAGCTGTGCCTTGTGTGTCGTCCCCCTCCCCCCCGCCCGCCAGGACCGCCTGGGAAAGGCTGAAGCCCTGGGCGTCCATCCTCGAGCCAGTTCGCCACCAAGTGCCATCGTGCCAGTCGCATCAGCCTTTTGTGAGCCCCCGGCTCGGGAGCCAGCAGTCTTTGGCTCACCGCCAGCCGCCCTGGCCCCGCTCACCCAAACACGAGGCGTGTTCTTGAAAACACTTCAGAGGAAGAAAGCTTCCCTGCGCACAGGTTTATAAATAAACAGCTGGCTGCTCTTGGGAGATATTTTTACCACAGCTGTCTTTTGAAGGAGAAAACTGCCTCTTCGGGAGAGGTGGGGTGTGTTTTTTTACACCTCCTACCTCTCCCCCGCCCTTAGAAAATAGCTAAGATCTTTTCCCTGCGGGAGAAAAGATATGGAAAACAGCTTCACTGGTTTTTATTGTCCCTCCCCCCCCCCCCCTTATTTTACGGAAGAGTGAAAGGTTTGGGGAGTAATGAAGATCAATGTCACCATTTGGATTGCTGGCAGGGAGAGACTGAATGAGGGAGGTCGTTTGGTGGGGGCATGGGGTGGAGAGCAAGCCCCGTAATTAAAACTAAAAATACTGCATCATTTGGCTTCAAGGCATGACAGTGCTGGTGAGGAAAGCTCCGCCTGGTTTTCTCTAACTGCGCGCACACTGCGTGTCCACCTTAGAAACAAGAGCGGTGGCATGAAGTCCTGAAATGTGACAGGCGATTGCTCACCAAGCCCTCTTAGCCTGGAGGTTAAAAGCCACCATGTAATATGAAACAGTTAATGGCCTCAGCCAGCTCACTGTGTAAGGTGAGTCACTTGGTGAGTCTTCACGCTCTGCAATACACACCTGAGTCTGGCCAGCCACTGAATGCAGCAGAGCTGGTTGGGAGAGTCTTAAAGGTGTAATTACCTAGATCCACAATGCTTCATTGGGAAGGCAAGCCTTTAAAAATGCAGATAGCCCTCCTGCCTCTCGGTCTTCAGGCCTTCAGCGAGAAACCTGAAGACAGAATTTTGGGGAGGGAATCATTTAGGGAAATATATAATCCTGGGGAGTAATAACCTAACTATTCTTTTGAAAAGGGTTTTTTTCCCCACTCTGCTTTTTAGAAAAAACAAATTTTTTATTGATTGATTTTTAGTGAGAGAGAGAAACATCAGTTTGTTGTTTATGCATTCATTGGTTGCTTCTTGTATGTGCCCTGACCCGGGAATCAAACCCACAACCTTGGCATGTCCAGATGATGCTCTAACCAACTGTGGCCAGGGCCCCCACTGTGCTTTCGAAGTATGTATTTTTGGCACAGGGAGACAGGGGCCAAAAGTAGTTGGATGTATCAGCGTCGTCCTCACCGTGGCTAGGTTGAGAAAGCAACAAGTCACTACGTACCACTTCTGAGCATGCGACCCAGCTTCCCGGGCAGGTCACAGGACAAGAATATCTCAAAGTGTGCAAAAATAAACAGGGCCTGCCCAGACCAGCCCTCTCATAAAATCAAGCTGAAGAAAACTTTATCTTCCCTTGGGTCTCATTTTCTTGCCAACTCTCTCTCTTTATCAAAACTGGGAAATAAATATAGTGAAATACACGGGGGGGTGGGGGGGGCGCGGGTAAGCCCCATATATCTGTATTTTTGCTGATTGGTTAACTGTCCTTCAGTGTGAATTTGTTTAAGTGTTAAGTAGTCATTTAGCTCTTTGTTACTAAAGGTGGAAAGAAATAGCTTTAGCTACGGGAAGAGCTTGGAAAGCAGGTAGTAAACATTGGGAGCAAAGGAAAGTCAAATCTCTTGGTCCCTTCAGGAGTCAAGTAAACCGGTAGCGTGAAGGTTCCTGACATTTTTTAGTATAAGGTCTTTTTAACATAGAGTCGCATCGTCCTCTGCCTAATCATTGTCTGTGTACAGACAAAATACAGAAAGGGCAAATTTTATTAACTTCAGCCGTGACACTTGCATTCAAACAATAGAACACAGGACGCTTCTGGGAGACACACTGTCTGTTTTGTCTGCAGGCAGCTCTTAAGTGCACGCGTGGCAGCGTGGACCTGTGGCCTGGGAAAGGCCTTTGCTAGTGGAAACAATATGCACTTAGACTCAGGAGCAGTGTTCTGGTTCTGCTTCTTCCATTGATTAACCGTGTGACCTGGGCCACTGCACTAACTAACCAGAGCTTCCTGGGTTCTTATTTCCCAGGTGAGCGGAGTAATGGAGTTTTGTTTTATTTTGTTTTGTTGGTTGTTTGGGTGGTAGACTCGGGATTAATTACTAGAAACTTGAATGAACTGAAAGGAACATTTCTGCGGAACGTTCAGACAATACTTGCCATCCCCAGGTGTGCCTGGTAGAATGAACAGGAAAGGCAGTGTCTGCAAACTGAATGTTTTGGTCTTACACTGACACTTCCAGTGAGCATTTTCCCCACTCGTCTACACTGTCAGCTGTTACAGACTTCCCCACTCAGCACTATCTCAAGTAGTAGCTTGCACTGTGTGTGAATAGGTCTCTACCACTTTACTTCCTATCCCTTAAGGATCAATGCTCAAAAGTTGCCATCATTTGAATGACCGGCACATAATTATAGATACCCAATTCAAACCCCCCCCCCCCGCCTTTAAATTATCCCAGACATGTGAGACTCATCTGTTTTTGAAGATGTTGGGTGATTATGTGTCTTTGGGCAGTGTGACAGGTTTCCACTTCGCACCATCGACAACTCTCACTAGCAGGATTTTTTTTTTTTTACATTTATCGAAGCTTTCAGATGTCACAATTATAGTTGGCCCTTGAGCAACACAAATTTGAACCACACAGGTCCACTTATACACAGTTTATTTTCTTTTTTTTCTTTATTGATTAAGATATTATATATGTGTCCTTATCCCCCCCCCCATTGCCCTCCTACCCTCCCACTCATGCCCTCACCCCTCTGGTGTCTGGGTCCATTGGTTATGCTTAGTTGATCTCTCCCCTTTCCCCCCACCCTCCCCTGCCTTCCCTCTGAGGTTTGACGGTCTGATCAATGCTTCTCTGTCTCTGGATCTGTTTTTGTTCATCAGTTTATGTTGTTCATTATATTCCACAAATGAGTGAGATCATGTGATATTTATCTTTTTCTGACTGACTTATTTCACTTAGCATAATGCTCTCCAGGTCCATCCATGCTGTTGCAAATGGTAGGAGTGCCTTCCTTTTTACAGCAGTGTAGTATTCCATTGTGTAGATGTACCACAGTTTTCTAATCCACTCATCTGCTGATGGGCACTTAGGCTGTTTCCAGATCTTAGCTATGGTGAATTGTGCTGCTATGAACATAGGGGTGCATATATCCTTTCTGATTGGTGTTTCTGGTTTCTTGGGTTATATTCCTAGAAGTGGGATCACAGGTTCAAATGGGAGTTCCATTTTTAGTTTTCTGAGGAAACTCCATATTGTCTTCCACAGTGGCTGCACCAGTCTGCATTCCCACCAGCAGTGAAGGGGGGTTCCTTTTTCTCCGCATCCTCACCAGCACTTCTCGTTTGTTGATTTGTTGATGATAGCCATTCTGACAGGCGTGAGATGGTACCTCATTGTCGTTTTGATTTGCATCGCTCGGATGATTAGTGACTTTGAGCATTTTTTCATATGTCTCTTGGCCTTCTGGATGTCCTCTTTCGAAAAGTATCTATTTAGGTCCGTTGCCCATTTTTTAATTGGGTTGTTTATCTTCCTTTTGTTAAGTTATTCACAGGTTATTTTCAATAAATATACAGTTGGCCTTCTGTATCCCAGATTTTGTATCTGCCAATTCAGCCAACTGCGGGTAGAAAACAGTATTTTCAGTCCACAGTTGGGAATTTGTGGATATGGAGGGCCAACAGTATGCATTGATCTACACCATTTAGATAAGGGACTTGAGCAGCCACGGATTCAGTATCCATGAGAGGGCCTAGAACCAATTCCCCATGCCTTCTGAGGGAGGACCATAAAGTTTTGGGGGAGTCAGTAATTATACACGGATTTTCAACTGCACAGGGGTCAGCATCCGAACCCTACGTTGTTCAGGGCTCGTCTGTGATCAGAATTCCATCAAACAGCAGATCTGTCAACTAGTAAATGGCAGCAAACTTCTGTGAATGCCTTTCATCCTACCTAAGAAGTTCGTTTTGGCCAGGTAGGCAGTAAGGAGTAAGAGGTAAACTCAGGCTGTCTCCTTCAAGACCTAAGGTACGCCCCGCCTAAGGGTTTGTTTCCTTTCCTTTGGGGAAACAGAATGTTAGCTGGAAACCCAGTCCTTGTCCCTTCGTCAGTCCCGTCCAAAATAGATGGGACTTGGTCTCAGATCCCCAGAGCCATGCTCTGTGACTGTGCTCCTGGAGCCTCTCCAGCTCCACTGTGATAAGGCCACCTCTGCGGTTTACTGTACTGTTTGTATCAAAACATAATGTGGGCCACTCGGGACCCCTTGGGTCAGAGCCCCTGCCCCCTGCCCTCCCCCACGCTTCCCTTCAAATGTGCAATCACTGAATCGGCCCCTCTATCCTCCTAGGAGCAGCACCCAGTTGGGCTTCCCCGGACCACGGGCCCCATGCAGTCCTCCGTGCCCCCAGGCTCAGGTGGCATGGTCTCCGGCGCCAGCCCCTCGGGTCCGGGCTTCCTGGGCAGCCAGCCCCAGGCGGCCATCATGAAGCAGATGCTCATTGATCAGCGGGCCCAGTTGATGGAGCAGCAGAAGCAACAGTTCCTGCGGGAGCAAAGGCAGCAGCAGCAGCAGCAGCAACAGCAGCAGCAGCAGATCCTTGCTGAGCAGGTAACATGCCCGTGGTGTCTGAGCAAGCGTTTATTCAGCCCCTGGGGCCCGGGAGGGAGGTACGGGCAGGTCCTTCTTCAGGATGTTCGCAGTCTCCCGGGTTCACAGGAGAACCTGCAGAATTTAGACCTTTCCGTTAGTTAGACCTTTCCTTAGAGTAAATTAGTTTGTTCTGAAAAGAGAGGCTTCAGCTATCCATTTGAAAGCCCATTTGCCAGAGATGTGTCTTCCATTGGAGTCTGACTCCTTTTCTTTGGGTTTCTGGTGCAGGGGTTGGTATAATCAGCATGCAGGTGGGAGGGCTGGCTCCCATTCTTCACAAGCTCTAATATTTCTAGCAATAGGAAAAAGAAAAAGAATTCAGAGAACCTTGTCTCTTAAAAGAAAGTGTGGGGAGGAGGGATTGAATCGGTCATGAACAATGGAACAGGAACAATAGCAGAATGAAAGGGCCCACGGAACTACCTGGAAGCCTGAACTTGAGGTCACAGAAAGGGGGCAGATTTAAGAAAACTCCCAACAGCTTTGAAAACAGCTCAAGAAATCTTTAAGTTCAAGGCAGGCCTGACACAAAGCTTTTCCTTAGGCATCTTTGTCCACCTTCCCCATGTGACTCCTCCAACTCTGAAGGAGAGCCTTCCCTGTGGGCTGCTCCTGTCTGCTTCAGTGTGGTTCTTTGCGGAGGGGAGGGGGGGGGCGCTTGTTTTTGGAGATGCTCATGCCTAATTTCGTACTATCCCAGGAAAGGCCTTCCACAAGAGATCCTTAGATGGCTCCTATGGGGTCTATACAGGGCATCCCACTTTTTTTTTTTTTAATCCTCACACAAGGATATATTTTCCATTGAGTTTTTAGAGAGAGTGGAAGAGAGGGAGGTGAGGGAGAGAGAGAACCATCGATGTGAGAGAGACACTTCAATTGGTTGCCTCCTGCACACGCCTATACTGGGGCTGGGAACCTGCAACCAAGGTATGTGCCCTTGACTGGGAATCAAACCCCTGACCTGACGCTCACGGGTCTGAGAGCTGACGCTCTAACTACTGAGCAAACCATCCAGGGCAGAGCATCTCACTTTTATTATAGGAGATGTGAGGTTGTCATCTAAGGCTCAAGGCCCAACAGAGCTCTGCCTCAGAGTGACCCTTCTGGAAGGTTCCTAATAGGATAAGAATTGTGGAAATTTATCAAGCATCCTCCACCCCCTACTGTGTAGGACACAGACATGTTAAGATCTCTACTAACCAAGAGCAGCAGTTCAAAGAAATACCCGTCATCCCCCAAATAGAAAAATTGTACTGTCGAGCACAGTTCACCTAGGTTCCATTTTTTTGCTTTTGTTCCTGAACAGCTGTGTAATTATCTCCCTTTTCAGCAAGGTCAGTCAGCCGCCTGGCAGCTCTTGTACAAACAAACCTCTATCCCTCTCACCCTGCAGAAGGTGTGTGACAGGGAACCGTGCGAATGTCTCTCAGGCAGTGATAAATGGAGCTGCTCAGGGGAAGCTGGGCTTTGTAAATCCTCTCCCCAGCCAATCCCAGCAAGTTTCAGGTGTGCCTGATACTTTGAGTGATGGCTTTCAATATGTGTGCTGTGACCACGCAGAGCTCGGCTGTGCCAGCCCAGGGGTGTGCCCACCTGCTGAGGTCAGCCAACCCTGGAAACGGGGAGGAGGCAGAGGAATAGGAGAAGAGAGGCCACAGGGTGACACCCACAGACTAGGAGGTGAGAGTGTAGGGCAGTGGTTCTCAACCTTCTGGCCCTTTAAATACAGTTCCTCATGTTGTGACCCAACCATAAAATTATTTTCATTGCTACTTCATAACTGTAATGTTGCTACTGTTATGAATCGTAATGTAAATATCTGATATGCAGGATGGTCTTAGGCGACCCCTGTGAAAGGGTCGTTCGACCGCCAAAGGGGTCGCGACCCACAGGTTGAGAACCGCTGATGTAGGCTTCACCCAGGACATGGAGAGATACGAGGCTCCTTGGAAAAGACAAGGAAATGAGAATTAAAAAATGAGGATAATTCCTTGCTGATTGTGTGGACCAAGAGATGATGAGGGACCAATGGAAGAACAGCTCACTCAGGGTCAGAAAGTGTCCAGTCTTTGGCCTGTGGCAGGGTTTCATCTGCCAGGGTAGGTTTTAATAAGTTCCCAGCCTTCGTCGTGTCGCTCTTTTAAGGACTGCATGGGATAATGTGTGTAAAAGTCTTCGGAAACTACACAAATGTATATGGGGCCCTGGCACATGACCCTGATGTCACAGAAGAGCCGCACATGCCAGCCATCCTGTGGGACTGGCCCAGAAATGAAACCGAGAGAAAACTCAGGGCACTGTGGCACCTTACCTGCACCTGCAGGCGTGCTTCTCGATGCAGGCTGTCTCGGGGTCTGCAGGGGGTGGGCCGTCAGCTTTGTGTTTTGAAAGTGAATGTTGCCATATCCAGGCCAAGATGTTTTTCTCAGTCTTTGCTGCAGCCAAGTGTCCCTAATACTTTCCATTTTCTAAACAGCATATTGGGGACACCTGGCTTTCCTATAAGGACAGGCGATGGGAAACAGAAGGACTTGCAGTCTTGCTTATCATGGGGAACTTTAAAATCATTCTCAGTGGCCTAACTGGTTTGGCTCAGTGGGTAGAGCATTGGCCTATGGACTGAAAGGTCCCGGGTTCAATTCTGGTCAAGGGCATGCGCCTGGGTTTTGGGCTTGATCCCCAGTAGGGGGCCTGCAGGAAGCAGCCAGTCAATGATTCTCTCTCATCATTGATGTTTCTATCTCTCTCTCCCTCTCCCTTCCTTTCTGAAATCAATAAAAATGTATTTTTTAAAAATCATTCTCAGTGGACTTAGAAATCAGAACAGAGCAGATTGAAAGCAGAGATGGAGTGGCATTAAATGCCCTCCTCTCGGAGCATGCAGGCCGTGTTGCCATTCCTGCATTCCCGAAAGTTCCACAGAACCTACAATTTTCTATCTGAAAGAAACATTAGAGATCATCGAGTGCCTTCATTTTACGTTTAAGGAAACAGCAGCCAGGGAGCTGAGGTGACTTATCTGAGATCACAGGGTTAGAGAGAGGCGGAGCTGAGCTTGGAGCCCCGCCCCATCCCAGCACAGGCTACCCCACTGTGTATCGGGTTGTAAGTAGAACAGTAAGTGGGGAATTTGGCTGAGGAGAAGCTTTTATGAGCTCATCTTACTTTCAAGAATGCCCTTATTTTGCTGCCTAAAAGATTAGCACAGTTGCTTGTCTACACAATTAATTAATTTTAACAGTTTGTGCAAAACACCAAGGTAGGCACCACAGGACGGGGTACACAGGGCAGAGGCTGTTCTTTCCTTTGGTTGCCAGGGTGCTGCCTGGCCTTGTTGAGAAACGAGAAAAAGGAATGACAGAGCTGCCCAAGAAGAAAAACAAGAGAAAAAATAGAAATAAACACATGTGTTAAGAAGTAGTCAGTGTGCGTTGTTTTTATAATGAACACGCTACGGAGCAGGGCCGTAGCTGTATGTTCTTTGTAGCCCTTCAGATGAAAGGTGCCGAGTGAATATCAGCTGCAGGAGGTTAAATGGCATGCCGAGGTCACGCAGCTGCTTGACGGCAGGCTGAGCACTAAGACCCCTCTCTCTGCTCCCTCCACCTCCTATTTTCTCTCCCTTTTCACATACAGCATGGTAATGATCACAGTGGCCCTGCCAGAATATGGGTAATAGCGCGGGCAAAGCAGGCTCCCGTGAGTGGAAGAAGACAGACTAGCACTAGCACGCAAGCCTCTTGGCTCTGGGTCCATGTGGAGCCCCACATGGTTTCCTCGAGGCAGTGAATGCTGGGTAGTTGACTTGTGGGGATGGATTTTATAGGCAGGGTGGCCTCGTGGGAATAAGATTAGCCTTGTTCATAGCCCCTAAGAATCCCATCTTCCAAGCCCCGCAGCGTCTATTTAGGTCATTCAAAATGAGTCGCTTGTCCCTTTGAGCTCGGTCCCCACACAGCTAAGGAAAACCCGCAGGCTGATGATGGAAAGTCAAAGCCGCTTGGTTCACGTGCGGCCTCAGGAGCCAGCACGTCCACACAAGAGGCACAGACAAGGGTGTTCACAGCAGCGGTATTTGGGACAGCCCCAAACTGGAGCTGCCCTAAATGACCATCGGTAGAACAGGTAAATTCATTGTCATGTTAATAGGATGGACCACTTCTCAACTGTGAGAATGAATAGACCACAGCTACATGCATCCCATGCCTGAATCTCCCAAAGGTAATGACCACAAGAAACCAGGCACCAAAGCCAGACACGAATACATTGTATATGTAAATCCATAAAACCAAGTACAAAAGCAGACATAACTGATCTGAGTTGTCAGGTTCGGGCAGGGGTTCCCCGGGGTCAGAAGGGTAATGACCGGCAAGCCCCATATCCTGGCAGTGTTTTGTGTCTTGATCTAGATCAGCGGTTCTCAACCTGTGGGTTGCGACCTCTTTGGGGGTCGAACGACACTTTCACAGGGGTCGTCGCCTAAGATCATCGGAAAACACATATATAATTACATATTGTTTTTTGTGATTAATCACTGTGCTTTAATGATGTTCAATTTGTAACAATGAAAATACATCCTGCATATCAGATATTTACATTATGATTCATAACAGTAGCAAAATTACAGTTATGAAGTAGCAACGAAAATAATTTTATGGTTGGGGGTCACCACAACATGAGGAACTGTATTAAAGGGTCGTGGCATTAGGAAGGTTGAGTACCACTGATCTAGATGCTGGTTACCAGGAGTGTGTTCATTTGTGAAAACTCACCAAACTGTACACATCTGCTTTCTGCACTTGCCTGTACGCATGTTATTCTTCAAGACAAAGTTTAGTTTTGGAAAGAACCCTGCCTTCCTCAGAACGGCAGGCTATTTAATGGCGTACTCTGTCCCCACCTCACCTCCACCCTTCTTGTCCTGTGTTCCAGCAGCTGCAGCAGTCACATGTACCCCGGCAGCACCTCCAGCCTCAGCGGAATCCATACCCTGTGCAGCAGGTCAATCAGTTTCAAGGTGAGGCCCGTCTAGCCAGTAACATTGCCTTGTGGACTATGTTTGTGTCAGGTAATATTACAAACTAGCGGCCTGGTGCACGGATTTATGCACATTGAATGGAAATTAATTAGAAGAAATATTTTAGAGGCCGGGGAGGGACCGCGGGAGGTTGGCTCCAGGGTGTGTCTGGCCCATCTCGCCCAGTCCCAATCAGCCAGACCCCAGCAGCAAGCTAACCTACTGGTCAGAACATCAGCCCCCTGCCAGTCAGTGCACGTCATAGAAACTGGTCAAATGGTCGAATGAACAGTCGGACACTTAGCATATTAGGCTTTTATTATATTGGATATTTAAGAACTGAGAATACCAACCAATCAAAAGCATTCTGGGGACCCCTTGCTGTTCCAGGCAACCTTGTGGTCACTGGGCTCCAGAGAGATCCTGGTGGGCTCAGGGGGCGGTCAGGGTGGCTGTGGGGGGCTGAAGCAGCTGTTCTTTGCCAAAGGTACAAGAAGTATTTCAATAGTTCAACAACCAGTAAGAACATACTGGTGCCTGTTGGCCCAATATTGGCTTTGTTAAAGTCCAGGTCATCATCTCAGTGACCACAGTGGGGGAAATCTTGTACCACATTTTTCTTTGCTAATTTCAGCAGGTCAGCTGGCCAAAGCCCTCACCTCCAGCAGCCGAAGTAGAAGATTCAGGCTTGCAGCAACCACTAATCGCTACTGCATATAGAGATAAATAATGCCTTGAGGATAGTTGGACCATCTTGATCCTGCTGCCCTTTGCAGAAATCCCAAATCTTGGCCCCCTTAGCAATGGGCGTACCATATGCCATTGTTTCACAAAGTAGAAGGTCCACTCAAGTTTCATCCTTTCCATGTCCAATAAAGAGAGCCCCTGAGGTTCTTGTGTGGGGTGGAGGATGAGCCTGAGGACCCTCCCCAGTCTACCCACGGGAGTTTTTAGGAGGTTCCAGGAGTCCCCTAACAGTAGAAACCCTAATCGCCATCCCCTTCCCTTTTTGTGGGACCTAGATCAATGCATCCTAACATCTCACGGGTTACCCATCCCTTTGTGAATCTGTCAGGAACTATGAAACCCCTTGCACAGACATATGCTCATACAAAAATATATACGGCCTTCAAGTAGCATTTCACAAGTGTTACTGCCCTTCATGAACTGTGGGTGAAAAATTCGTGATCGAGGCTAACATTTTTCAGTCTTTGGATTACAACACACAAACAGGTTGTGAAGACAACTGAACGAGCCACAACCAACATTTTTTCAATGCGATATAATAGAGAAGAAACTGTCAGAGGGCATCATCCTAAGGGAACCGTTTGTTCCTGTTATAAGACCACCCGTGTACGTTCTGGGTCATGCACTGTGAGGTGTGGGTTAGAGAAAAGCCGCCGACGCTCACAGCCAGAGCCCACGAAGAGGGCCTGTGAGCATGCTGACCGGAGTAGCTGCCGTTCCCTCCACTGGACACAGGGAAGGGCGAGAGGGCCTGGGCTGTGCACAGGTGTTCTATGCACTAAATTAGTGCCAGAATTCTTTGAAGAATTGCTTCTCACTTGGTCCTGGGTGGGAAGGAGTGGAAAATAGTTATGGATACATGGGTAGTCTTTGGTGCAGACACAGGTCCTCCTCTATCCCTGTAGTTCTCACAGTTCCCCTGCATCAGAATCCCCAGCAGAGCTTGTTAAAACACAGACAGCCCACCACCCACTCAGAGTTCCTCATTCGGGAGGCCTGCAGTGGGACCTGAGAATTTACATTTTAACAAGTTCCCAGGAGTTGCTGCTGCTGGCCAGAGGACCATACTTTGAGAACTGGAGCTTTATATTATGAACTTATTAAAAACATTAAATTGGGTAAACCTGGCATCATGTCCATTGGGTTTTCTAGGTTCATAACTCATTATTTTTTGGAATGAAGTGACCCACCCAAAGTTAACCATCCCTGTCTATTAGAAATTATTCTGAATGCTTTGGTTCCAATTTAAAAGTTCTACTTCTTGAATTTTCCTAAAACCTCAAAGCATAGGTAATCAACCTAAAAATTCAGCTACACTTAAGTTAAACAACCCAGTGGATTCCTGAGATATATATATATATCTTCAGTATTCTCATGTATGTACTCACACCCTAGATATCATAATGTTATATATCTTGGAAAATAGCAAATTGGTAGATAAGAAATATTGTCCTTGGAGAGAAATTCTGTGTGAGAACCTACACATCTCAAAGGTTTTAATGACTATCTTTCTCTTATTGAGTTCTGTGTCTCTGGGCAATGTTACATGATATGAGGAAATGTTTATTCTTCACAAATACAGGCATCTTGTGAGTGAACATAGAAGACAGACCTTTTAGGAAAAAATGTCATATTATCCTTTCTATTAGAATATGGAAGGTTGTCTTTGACATCATGATGTTAACCAGTAGACAAGAAAATTAATTTGATTATAGTGTCTCACAGTATGATTTGTTTTAAACAAAAAAAAGAAGAAAAAGTAGTAATCAGATAAAGGCAAGTTAATTCTTTGTATGCACCTGATTTTTTTTTTCTCTCTCTCTCTCTCTATATATATGTGTGTGTGTATATATATATATATGGAAAACTAATGAAAGCATAAAACTAGATTAATAAAATGCTTTTTGATTTTCTTGAAAATATGGTGCTGATTGCTGATTTTAAAATGCCCTTTTTTTCCATAAGAATTACGCTTAGATAGTGTAGCCACTTACACTAAGTAAAAATAAAGGTTCGCTTTGGTTAATCTTTTAATACCTTTTAAAAAGCATTGCAGCACTTCTGCCCACTTAATAAAGGAACCTATTTCTAATTCAAAAACTTAGTCCAGACAATATCCAGTCCCTCAACATGTCCATTATAAACATACAACAAAAATTTCCAAAATATTAAAGTCTTGTTATCTATTTCCAGCAGCCTGTCTGTGTAATTTGGGTCTATCTGATCAATCTCTGAGTCAGCATATTTTTCCTTTAAATTTTTAAATAAGCAACTCAATAACCCATTTCACCACAGTTGATCAGATTGGCCACAAAGTCGATATAAATTTAGTCGTTAAGGTCACAAAACTTCATAACAAGATTACAAGTTGCACTGTATACTAACATCCAGTATTTAATCAGGAACTTTTGATTTTTTTTAAATCACTTAGATATAATTAAGCTTAAAACAAACAAATGGAAACATTTCTAAGGATCGCCCCCAGATCTTTCAGGTTTCCCCACAGTAAACTTCATTTTTCAGTGCAGAATGATATTGATCTCAAGCCTCAAAAACGTCATACTCAAAATTCCCGTAATTTTCTTTCTTAAAGAGAAAAATAATATATGGAGACATATTTGCTTTCCAGAAATCAATACCCCCATCAGGAAGACAAAAACACACTTCAGTTATCTGCCAAGGTGCCAGGCTTAACAAGGTTATACTATTCTCATCTGGTTTCTCATCTCAGTTCCAGGGAGGAGCAAATTTGCTTATAATATCGATTGGCTCCCATGCTGCATCTTTTTTAAATGTCCAGGAAGAAAAAACTATTTTTCTTTGTCTCTTAGACTTAATCATTAGCCAGGGACATAGCACAATCCATTGTGCGCGCCTCCTAGTCCTTTACAGCATTGACTGTGGCTCAAAGGGTGACATTTCTATTCTCCTGGCTGGTTTGGAGTCTTCCTGGGAACAGGTAAAGAAGTCCCCACTCACATGCCCAATTAGAGGGGAGTGACGCGGGGTGTTCATACTCCGGCCAACTTTTAAACAGCTTCGTCAAAACTCTGTTAGCGATCGGCCGAGAGCCACAGTCACTGCCGATTTCAAGGAGTGGACTTCGCTGGAAAGATCCGTAAAGTTCATTGCCAAGTAGCCAGTAGCAGGATGATATTTTTTTCCTAACTCAGGAAACTGGCCAGTTTGCACTGACATGTTATAACTCAGAATCTGGAGCACGTGGAAATCTACAGAGTGGGTCCAAAAAAACATCCAGTCTGTTGCAATAGCTTCTGAGCAGAAGCAACGGCCTTTAACCTCTCAAGTCCTGCTCATGTCTCCAGGGAAATTAGTCTAATGGTCTTCACTGATAGTATTCTCTACTGAACCATGTTCCACTTCACAATTAGAATACACACAGCCATCGCCATTTCTTAGTTTAGCCTAAGAGGTGAATTCCCTCTCAACCTCCAGGAAAAATGGTATCGAATTGGTTGAGGATGGCATCCTATCAAGAAGTATAAGAAATAATTTGCTTCTGAAATGTGGACAAAAACATCAGGGTACTCACGTGAAAAAGTCAACTACAGACGCGTGTGTACAGTGTGACCCCAATTTGTGCAAGTGTGTCTGTTTTTATATAAATAGTAGTGAGCCGTGGTCAACTCTGGAGGGTGGGAACTTGGGTGACTTGAATTTTCATCTTTGTGCTTTTCAACACTTTCCAAATTTTGCACCATCAGTGTATGTTCTAAGCAGAAAAACAATACTTGTCTCTATTAAGGGTGTATTATCAGAGTAGACCCTTTCATACGGAAGCATTCTGTGTCTCCCAGAGAAAATCCCACACCTGGTACAGTACACAGCTTACCAAGAAGAGTGAGTGCTATGTGTCCTCTTTCCCTGCAGGCTCTCCGCAGGACATGGCGGCTGTGAGAAGCCAGGCAGCCCTCCAGAGCATGCGGACGTCGCGGTTGATGGCACAGAACGCAGGCATGATGGGCATGGGGCCCTCCCAGAACCCAGGGACAATGGCCACGGCCACTGCCCAGTCTGAGATGGGACTGTCCCCTTACAACACCACGCCTACCAGCCAACCAGGAATGTACAATATGAGCCCAGGAATGACCCAGATGTTGCAGCACCCAAACCAAAGTGGCATGAGCATCGCGCACAACCAAGCCCAGGGGCCGCCGAGGCAACCCGCCTCCGGGCAAGGGGTGGGGATGGTGAGTGGGTTTGGTCAGAGCATGCTGGTGAACTCAGCCATGAGCCAGCAGCACCAGCAGATGAAAGGGCCAGTGGGCCAGGCCCTGCCCAGGCCCCAAGGCCCGCCAAGGCTGCAGAGCATTATGGGAACGGTCCAGCAGGGAGCCCAGGGCTGGCAGCAGAGGAGCTTACAGGGGATGCCTGGGAGGACTAGTGGAGAATTAGGGTCATTCAGCAACGGGGCCAGCTACTCGCTTCAAGCCGGCCAGCAGAGGCTGACCAAGCAACACTTCCCACAGGGACTGAGCCAGGTCGTGGACGCTAACACGGGTGCCATGAGAACCCTCAACCCGGCTGCCATGGGTCGGCAAATGATGCCACCGCTCCCGGGGCAGCAAGGGACCAGCCAGGCCAGGCCGATGGTCATGTCTGGCCTGAGCCAGGGCGTCCCCGGCATTCCAGTGTTCAGCCAGCCCCCAGCCCAGCAGATGCCCAGTGGCAGCTTTGCTCCCAGCGGCCAGAGCCAAGCCTATGAGCGGACTGCCCCTCAGGACATGTCCTACAGTTACAGCGGGGAAGCAGCCGGGGCCTCCTTCCCGGGCCTCTCGGACAGTGCCGACCTCGTGGACTCCATCATCAAAGGTGGGCCGGGGGACGAGTGGATGCAGGAGCTCGATGAGTTGTTTGGAAACCCCTAGTCAGGAGGGGGCCCAACGGGCAAAAGAAACAGGATGTGGGCCCATCCTGGTTTTTTGGTTTTTTGACCCACGTAAACTGAGCAAAACTGCAGCTGGCTGAGCGTGGAAGATCCAGGTGCCAGTCCACAGCCCCGCGGGGCCTCCTTCCACCTGATTTTCTCACAGCAGTCAAGACGAGACCAGGCAGAGCCCTGCTGCAAGAGAGGGAGCCACACCAGAGGCAGGTCGGGGAGGCGACCCTGAGCCCCCTGCACCGCACTCCCTGCTCCGGCCCAGACGGACTGCTGCCCACGGCCCAGCATCCGTCAGCCCCTCCTGGCCCAGGTGCGGAGCCTGCAGCTTTGGAGACACAAGAGATGGAGCCTTGGGCAGGAGGAGCCCCACAGAGGCTGCTGGGTGGTTGCACACCCAGCTCAGACATGTGCTGAGCTCTGGCTGGAAAGAGACCTCAGGCTCCCAGACCTGCGCCTGGCTGTGGAGGGCAGACACAGAGAACAGTGGGACGCGGCAGGGAGAGCACAGAGGCTCCTGCAGGCCTGTCTCCTGCCCGTGATGACCCTCAGGAATGCCAGGCGTTGCCCTTCGCTGCCTAACCAGGACAGCCAGTGAGCTGGGAGGAGGGTCGGCCCCGTGGTCCCTGGGGCAGCCCACTGCTGGTGACCAGGTGGCCATCACTCCCGGTAGTTGGGCTGGAGCCTCCTGGGAACCCAGAACGACAGCGACACATCCAGGCAGTTCCCATCCATTACCGGTGCCGCAGGGCGGGGAAACCCTGAGGACACTGTCCTGCCCCGTGACCGCCTCCCTCCCCCACCCCACCGTCGTCCCTCCTGTGTCCACCCCAGCGTCCTTCCAGGAAGTAATGGCATTTTTGTCTCTAGGGAGCTTGGGCAGAGTCAAAATAAATGCAAGATCTTAGGTCTGAAATGCCAAGGCGACCCTGGCGTGTTCTTTCTCTACCGCGTGTGGAGTTGAGGGGATAGTCTGGCCTGAACTGAGCAGGCTTCGGGTGGGCTCACAAACACCGCACCTGACACCTCTGGTGCACCCCGGGAGGACCGGCCTGGAGGGCTCCCCTGCGGGAAAATCCAGGGGCGACGCGCTAAAATCGGCCTTGCCCCTAACCCCTACTCACCAGAAAGACAAATCTAAACCCCTGAGAGAGGAGGCGCTGAAAATTCAGTTACTCCACCTTACATGTTTTGCTGACATAAAGGAGAAAGATATGGTTCCTCCCATTTGGGCAGTCACCCACTTCAGAAGTCCTGTACAGTTGTTCTCTGTGTAATTCACTCAAAGCTGCCCTAACTGAAGCCTGTCTACATTGTCAGGCTTGTCTCTTATTTACAAGGACTTGTGTGTAAGTCCTCGCCCTCCCCCACCTCCCCACCCCCGTCCCGTTGTGGAGGCCATGTGGCGTAACCGTTGTCCTGAGTGAGAGTGACGTGTGCTTTTCTCCTCCCACCCCCTCTCTGTGTCCGAAAGGCTGGCTCCCTTTCGAGCAACTCATCACACCTGAGCCCCTGCTGAGGCCCATGGGAACTGGACTGGCAGCCCTGGGGGAAGGTCCTGAGAAAGGAGTTAGAATGGAAAGCTGGGGGCAGAGGATGTAGAGGCGGCAGGCAGGCACACGCGGCCTTGACTTGCTCTCCAGGTCCTAGAGCTATAGATGCATCCAGCGAGGGCCAGGATGGAGACAGGTGGCCAGGTGGGCCGGAGCCCAGGCAGGGGCCGTGCTGTCTCTGGGAAGAGGTGTTAGCAGGGTGACCGTGAACACCTGCATGGGGACAGACAACACCAGGGAAACTCCTGAGTGGAAACAGATGAAAACCAAAAAAAAAAAAAGTAAGCAAACAAGAAGACAGAATATATAATTGCCTTTTTCTGAAAGGTACAGGAAATAAATATATAAGCAATGATGAGAAGCTAGAGGCGGCTGATGGAGGTGCGGCTCCATTCCCTTTTAAAAGCTTCCTCCAAATGCCCAGTCCTGGGACCAACTAAATAGAGAGGTAGATTTTAATAACGTTGTTCTGTTTTTGTTTTTACTACGGTGCTGATGTATATGTAATGTCTAAAGAAGTTATTTGTAAATAAGTTTTTACAATACTGCAGATATCACTGGGTCTACTATCTGTAAAAAATATACATATAAATATATATATATACTGTTTGTTTAAAATAGAGTATTTTTATTTCATCCCTTAACTCATCATCACAGCAGTGGTATTGCACTTCAGATGACATCTAATTACTAATTTGTACTGTATGACCTATGGCAACTTGCTCCATTTTATTCAGATTTTTCTAGTTTTCTCTTTTTACTTTGTACATTGAGCATTGCTTATTTCCTCTTAAGAAATGTACAGAACTCTGAAATGTAGAAATGAAGTGATGTTGACATACCACTTTTAAAGAAAAAAAAAAACAAATAAAAGATTGTTATCTGAATCAACCCAAAGTATAGTCTATTTTTGGATTGTCACTGGATCCCCAACCTTAATTAAGCTGATATATTATGCCTGGGTTGTAATTGATTAACTGCAGTTCTTGTCTCAAAATTTTGATATCATTATTTAAACATTTATGTAATAGTACAGAGCAATCAGTCACTTGCAGCCTTTTTAATTCAACCGCACAGCTAAAGCTTTCTAAATCTGTCCTCCGGGGGAGGAGGCAAAGGAGGCAGAGGAGCGTCAACTTTGAAAGGAACCAGCTGAAGTCCATTTGCGGATTTAGCACCGTAACAGTTCAAATCCACCTGGGTCATTCAGAGGACGTGGAAAATGATAGTAAAAATTGCATTTTAAAAAAAGTAAGAAAACTCAAGGAATATATTGGAGGGAAAGTAAGAAAGGGATTTTAGGCCCACTAGGGTGGACACTGTCCACCCATGTGCATGCGGCACACACACACACTGTTTGCCTTATGTCTACCGCACAGCTGTACCTCTTGGAGGACTCCCTGAGCCAGGGCCTGGCTTAGCCTGCACCCACCTGCAAAGAGTTAACGTGCTTAAACTGCTCCAAGGACAGGTGAGAGCCCAGTTCACTTCCTGGACAAACCCAGAAATAGGACTTACGTTCCAGAGCTCCCCCTGCAGGATCAAGCAGAGGCTGGGACTTTGCCTAAAGTTGCCTCCTTATGGGGCTTCTTGCCCTGTTTCCCCAGTTCCCTTTCTGTTCCCCACCCCAGGAGCCCTTTGTTCACAGTTCACACACATGTGACTCCACCCCTTGGATTTCAGAAGAGCTGGCCTAAGGCCACTTGGGGAGAGTCAAAAGTAGATCCGAAACAAAGGTGAACTTTAATGTATGGAGGCTGCAGGAGAAGAGGCCAGTCCTACCCACTGTGGGCTATGGTTCCAGACTGGCTGGCAAATTGCACCATGTGACACTAGGTAACATGAAAGCGAAAAATTAACAGGATGGGGGGAGGGGCTAACAGGGAGCTCTGGGAAGGGTTGAGCACTCCTAGTTCGGATTAAAACCACACCTTTGTGCCCGGCCAGTGTGGCTCAGTGGTTGATCCTTGACCTGTGAACTAGGAGATTCACCTTTCCATTCCCGGTCAGGGCATATGCCCAGGTTTGCAGGCTCAATCCCCAGAGGGGGCATGCAGGAGGCAGCCAACCAATGATTCTCTCTTATCATTGATGTTTCTGTCTCCCCCTCCCTTTCTCTCTGAAATCAATAAAAATATTTTTTAAACCACACCTTTGTACTAGTATTTAAGTGAAAACGTGTTCTGCACTGGATGAATGGAATAGGTCTCTCCTTTAAAACAAGTTCTTATATGTAATCCTATTGGCCTTTCTAAAATTCCAGTTCAGTGACTGAGGGAAGAAGGTGGGAGAGTGTTGGAAAGCATGAAACTTGGTTGGGAAGTTTGTAAGGGGGACACTCTGATAAAGGGGAGTGTGTGGAAGGCCGCCTGCCCTGTTTATCAGAATTCCGACTTAGGGGAGACCTAGGAGAGTGACGAAGGCAGCTCCCCTAATTATTTCTTGACCTTTCCAAACAAGCCTCTGCACGTGCAGACCCCGGGTGTTTACTGGAATCCTTATGCTTAGTCCCTGGATGCCCCTGCCTAGAGGACAATGTAAACACGTGTCCTCCCAAGATTACTCACCTACTGATTGTATCTAAAGATAAAAGCTGCAATAAAAAGCTAACGAGTCAGGCAATCGAGGCTGCTCTGGCCACTAGAGCCAGGAGCCCCTTAGCCCTCTCTTTCACAGTCAAACTGTGTCTGAGTAATCTGTTCATCCATCTTTCAGGGGCTGCTGGTCAGCCCCACAGGAGAGCATGACGCTATCACTGCAGAGACGTCTATCCGGGCAGAGAAGTCAATAAGCATCTACCCCGGTGAGAAAGATGTATTTTTGTTGCTGAAAATTAAGGAACATTCAGAAGCACTGGATGAGCCATTTCTGCCTCTGGCCATTTTTTTCAAGGAAGACTGGAGAAAAAGAGGTGGAAAACAAATAACCTGATACTTTTCCTTATGAATGACTTTGTTGGTTACACCCCACCTCCTCCAATTCTGCAAAGTGTGGAGGGAAAACACCTGGTTGTATAACCAGACCTTTATCTTTTTTTTTTTTAAACACGTTAAGCGCCCAGCCTGTTTTGTCTTCCAGATGGAAAGTATAGTGTCAGTCACCAGTGACTGGGCGCTTAACGTGTTAATACATTTTTATTGATTTCAGAGAAAGAGGGAGAGGGAGAAAGAGATAGATACATCAATGATGAGAGAGAATCATTGATCAGTTGCCTCCTGCATACCCCCTACTGGGGATCCAACCTGCAACCTGGGCATGTGCCCTGACCAGGATTCGAACCATGACCTCCTGCTTCATAAGTTGAAGCTCAACCACTGAGCCACACCAGCAGGCCAGACCTTTATCTTTTTATTTTATTTTCCTCTTTTCCCTTTGGTTTTCTCCTCTAATCTCTTTTCCTTTTGGTTTTAAGTTCTAAGGACATTAGCTTTCCATTCTGGTGTCTTCTGGATGAACTACCACAGACACCTGTCTTTTTCATGCAACAGGTGGAGGTAACTACGGCAGTGTTCACACACGTAGGGCTCACGTGTCCCCGCCTCTCCCAGGACAGCTGGCTCTATGGATGCCACAGATTCCAAATCAGACATACAGCTACTAAGAGCTACCTGCTTTAAGGATTTGACTTTGCTTAGATTTTTAAACTTTTTTTGAATACTTTTCAAAAAATCAGGAAAAAAATAATACAATGAATAACTATATACACTTACCAACTCGATTCAATAATTGTTAACACATTGCCAAATCACATACTTATTTTGTAGAACCAATTCAAAGTAAGTTACACACACTCCAGCCAGTTCACCCCGCCACTTCTCAGCTTGCAGTTCCAAAGAATCAGGTGTTCTCTCCCCTAGCCACACTATCAGTATCACACCTCACCTAATTAACATCCATTCCCTAATAGCATCTCATTCTCACTCCATATTCAAATTGTCCCAATTGCCTCCCAGATGTCTTCCGTGCTGTTTTATTCTAACCAGAATTTTTTGTTGTTGTTAATCCTCATTCAAGGATATTTTTTCTATTGATTTTTAGAGAGAGTGGAAGGGAGGGCAGGGGGTGAAAGAGACACATCAATTGGTTGCCTCCTGCATGCACCCTGACCCACGGGTTGAACCAGCAACCTAGGTACATGCTTTTGACCAGGAATCGAACCCAAGACCCTCCACTGTGCAGGCTGGCGCTCTAACCATTAAGCACACCAGCCAGGGCCTGAGGATTTGATTGAGGATCCTACATTGCCATTTGGTTTTTATTCTCTTTAGACTCTTTTAAGGCAGAAAAGTTCTTCTCCATCCCTTTTGTTCATAATATTGACTTCTTGAGATAATAAACTGATTTCTACACATAAAAATCAATTTAACTAATATGCAAAAAATATATATGTAACTGTCAAAGAGATGGGAAATTCCCATCTCTCCAGCCAGTGCGTTTGCTCCCTGTAGCCCAATTTGTAGGAATTAAAATGATCAAGAGGTTGCCTTGGTGACAACAGAATTAGAACAAAGGAAATAAATTCTGTCGTTCAGATGTTTAAAGATGCAAAACTCCGATATCGTGGTACACCCATCTTCTTTTTCCACATGCTTTTTAACCAAACTCTGTGTGTGTTTATAATTTAAATAGTTTCAATTTAGATGCAAAAATAGAAGTTGTTTAAAAATCCTCAAATGTAAGATTTGAAGAATTGTATTTTCCCCACTTCCAAAGGAGTAATTGTGCTTTAGGGTCAAATATTTGCATTCTCTTCCTTGTCTTCAGTGTATAAGACAACTAAAACATCACAATACAAGTCACCATAACTGATCAGAATACTAAAAAGTAAAAGGCCCCAGGATTATAGCATTTTAGAGCATCAGCCCCATTTTACCTGTGAGAACACTGAGGCAGAGAGCCATGAAGCCAGCAGGCTCAGAGCAGGGGCGGCGTTGCCGACTCTGAGCTCTCCCCGCCTTACTGCTCTGCCTCTGCTGAGGTCCTCGGGAGTCTAACAGCGAATGCAGGGGTGGGAGGTGGAGGGGACAGGCTTGGAGCCAGATATCTCTATCCCCAGACCAAAATGTTCTTGGCGTACTTTGGATAGTTGGTACTTGTGTTTGGGGTGTAAGAAGTTGTTTTCTCTCCTCCTATTCTAGAAACACTGGTGCTTAAATACTTTTATTTCTTTTTCTATTCTTCATAACCTTTGTAACTTCCTTTGTACACACAAAAGAGAGAAGTTCTGATAAACAGCTCCTTGAATATCCACACCAGATTCAAGGCGTCCAACTTTCTCTGGAAAAATTGACAGGAGAGCTTTCTCCCTGATGAGATATTACATGCTCATAATTTCATTTTCCTAAGGTTCCTGCGGACTGCGAGGCAGACTCATTCCCGTTTTACAGAATGAAGAACGTGAAGAGAGGTCATGGTAATTGTGCCAGGCAGTGGCTGCACACAGGGTCACAGCAGCCATGGCCCCAGGCATGGGGGGGGGGCATCAGAACCCAGCCCGGTCCCCACCGACCACGGCCCTCCCCATCCCTGCCAGGGGCAGAACGCTCACTGAGCACAGGTCCCTAGGTGGTGCCTTGAAAATAATCTGCCTTCCTTTTTCTTTATAAAGTCCGTTTTCACAGCCAGGCTTATTTTGAGCTGTTAGCCGGCAGCTCTCTGCTCTGGCTACTCTGTGTGTTTGCCTGATTCCCCCACATGCAGCCACCTGGGTTGCTTTCCAGCCGCCAATTAAGTGTGATGAGCTGTCTTATCAGCGTCTGTCTGGAACTTTCTATCCAGGGATAAGCAGTCTCGGAGGCAGGTGATGGCCACGGTCCACAGAAAGCCCCGTGGGGTCCAGCGGCAGGCTCTCCAAGCCCCACGCGGGCGGGACTTCAGCCTGCACTTCTCTAACCAGGCCCAGCGCACTTCCACTGATGGTCCAATATACCCTCCCAGAGCAAACTTCCGTTCTTAAAGGCACAGGGAATCGAGTCTCTAAGGGTGTGTTTCTACAAAGCCACTTCAATAAAAACAGAACCAAGGCTTTTATTTTTGTTCTAATGGAACAAGTGAAACCATATAACTTTCAGAGTAGAAATACCTTCTGCAAGCATTTGAGCAGGGGGGTGGGGGGATAGGGAGTTAGAAGTGCCTCAGTTTCTTGGCGATATCAATGTCCAGGTATTCATCCAGAAAGCTGTTTGCAATCCCGAGAACTGCTAGGATGGCCAACAAGGCCAGAGCCCCCAGACTCAACCGGAAACCAAGGATCCTGCAGGGCAGAGATGAGGGAGGGAGGTATTAAAGGGCTACAGTGGTGAAGCTGGGCGTCCTGGGGTCAGCTGCTCACTGTAGATACTGCCCAGAACTTCCATGTTTTGGCCACTTGAAAATTTGCATTCATCATATAAATTAAAGGGGATGCCTAACCACACGGGTTAGTTGGCTCCTTCTAACATTCAAAGGATTGTTAAGGCCAGGCAGGATTATTTCCTTGGTAACTTTCTGAAGCTAACACAAAATTCTTGCAAGGATTGAAAGTGTGATGGTCAGCCCTAGCCAATTGGCTCAGTGGATAGAGTGTAGGCCTGCAAACTAAAGGGTCCCGGGTTCGATTCCAGTCAAGGGCACATGCCCGGGTTGCGGCTCAATCCCCAGTAGGGGGCGTGCAGGTGGCAGCCAATCAACGATTCTTTCTCATCATTGATGTTTCTCTCTCTCTCTCCCTCTCCCTTCCTCTCTGAAATCAATAAAGATATATTAAAAGAAAGTGTGATGATCGAAGAGTGCACACTTAGTACACATTTTTATACTTGAACTTTCCTGTCTGGTGCCTAATTGTGCATGGACTTGGGGAGATGTGGCCTCGGGCAATCACAGCCATCAGTGCTGTTAATACTCTCAGGAACAGCACGCTAATTCAGACTCTGTCCATTGCTTTTTTCCCAAACATCAATTCTTGGGTTCTCCTTACCTTTTTTTAGCAGCTTCCGAATATCCCCAGAAATACTGGTGACGGGCATACATATACACCAGGCCCAGACAAGTAGCGAAAACTATAGAGGGAAAAAAAACAAAGAAGATAGAGTTTGAGGACAGTCTCTCAAAGTGTGGGAGCTGAGAAAATGGTCACAAAATGTCTGACCAAAGATGTGTGTCCAAGATACATAGAGAATTCTGACGACAGTTCCTCAGTTGAAAGAAAAACAACCTGATTTTTGCAATGGGAAAAATATTTGAATAAAGAATTCACAGGAAAAGATAAACAAGTGTACCAATAAGCACATGAAAATTTTCCCACATTATTCATCATCATTCAGTATCAGCAAACTGATTTAAAACCACAAGAGGACACCACTGCACGCCCATGAGAATGGCTCAGACACTAAAAGACTGACAATACAAATGTTGGTGATGTAGGAATCTTCATACGTTATCGGTGGGAAAACAAAATAATACAGCCACTTGGGGGAAAGGTCTGGTAGTTTCTTTTGAAACGACACATACTTTTGACCCAGCAATTCCATTCCTATGTATTTACCCAAGAGGAATGGAAGCGCATGCCCATAAAAAGACTTGTACAGAATGTTCATTGCAGCTTTATTCGCAATAGCCAAAAACTGGGAGCAGCCCAGAAGCCTATAAACAGGAGGACAGATCACCAAACTGTGAGACTCATGCAGTGGAATGTCACTCGGCAGTGAAAAGAAACATGGTGAATCTCAAAAACGTTTTGTGGAGTGAATGAGGCCACAGTGTGTGCTTCCAATATGGAAAGTTCCAGAACGGGCAGAACTACACCAGGAAGAAAACCTTCCGAACAGTGTTTGCCGCTGAAAGGGGTTGACTGGGAAGGGCATGGGACAACGTCTGGGAGGTCGTCATGTACTCTATCTTCCTAGGGAGTTGGGTCACACAGGTGTACACACTTGTCAAAACTCATTGAACGGTGCACATAAGATTTTTTTATTTCTTTAAAAATAAGTTTCACCTAAAAGAAATATAAAGTATGGCGTGATGTCCTGCCATCCTGTCCAGTGTAAAACATCAACACCCTCCCTACATGAGCAGCCCTCTCTTTCCTGAGCACCACACGGTGGGAACTGCCAGAGCCCTCTCAGAAACACACAGAGCGTATCTGTGCGATTCTGATATGCTGGATAGAATTAAAGTCAGTATGTTATTAGGTCACAAACATTTTCTTGTTGTTGTTGTTGATTTTAGAGAGAGAGAGGAAGGGAGAGGGAGAGAGAGAGAAACATCAGTGTGAGAAATATCAATCGGTTGCCTCCCCAATGGGCGGGGCGGGGGGTGGGGGGGGGAAGCAGGGATCAAACTGCAATCTGGGCATGTGCCCTGACCCAGAATTGACCTTCCAGTGCATGGGACGATGCTCAGCCGAAGGAGCCACACCAACCAGGCCTAGCTTCCTCTACATACCAGGCGTTAGTCTAAGAATTGGGGTTAGCAGTGAGATAGATACAAGCTCCCTGCCTTTATGGAGTTTATCAGCAAAGACTGACGACAAATACATAGAATAATGAAAAGAAAATTAGACTGGAAGGTGCAGTGAAGGAAATGAGGGACGGGACAGCGGGAACTGGAGGCGGTGCCTTTGATTTTCCATTCGGAGGAGATTGAAGGATGCCAAGCAAGGTGCCTGCGGGGGTGGAGAGTCTCTGAGCAGGCTACCGTTTGAAACTCCCCATCTAATAAATGGCTCCCAAAAACCGGTGAGAACTGTTCAGGGGCAGTTAATAGGCAACTTACTTTGGATGAGAAAGAACCCAGAGAAAATTACAAGAAGAGACCTGAGAAATGCCTTCCTGACAGGCAGTGGGCCCATCACAGCGAAATGCAAAGGCTCCAATGGCAGAGGCTGAGCCCCATGATCAAAAGGCACTTTTCTTATTAGTTGTTCATGTGGTCTCACCTGACAAGGAACCAGGCCTTCACTCGTGCCCGTAAGGGACAACAGTGTGAGTGCGAATAAAGTTAAGGAGTCGTTCTCTAAAGGACATTTTATCTGAAATCCCTCAGTCGACAGTGAAAATTACAAGAAGAAGGTGATAGGACTGCGTTTGAAAGCAGCGGGATTTGGGCTTACTATTTAAGTCTTAGCCATCATGGGTCAAACTCAAATGAGGCCATCAGAGTTATCAGAAAGCATAGGGATGGCCCTGGCTAGTATGGCTCAGTTTGGTGCCTCCTCCCATGCACCAAAAGGTTGCTGGTTTGATTCCCAGTCAGGGCACATGCCTGGGCTGTGGGCTAGATTCCCAGTAGGGGACGAGCAGGAGGTAGCTCTCCATTGATGTTTCTCTTCCTCCCTCTCCCTTCCTCTCTCTAAAAATCAATAAAAATATTTTTAAAAAGAAAGTAAAGCGGATTGACTTTCTCCAGCCAAGGCAGCTGGCGCTGATCTAACCTCCCGTGAGGCATAGTTTGGGTAAAGCCCTCGTCTCGCCAAGGATACCCAGTCCAATAGAAAGTACATTATTGTAGAGTTGTTACATACAAACAACGGCACTGCATCCCTGGGAACTCTCAAGAAAAGGGACATGGATCGTCGGGTCCAATTCCATAGACCCTGCTCTGTACTTGAAAGCTGATTTTCTCCTACACTGGTAGTTAAGTTGGACAAATTTCTTAACCTTTCTGTACTTCAGTTTCTTTGTATGGGAAGCAGGAATAAATTATAGAACCCAGGGGTGGGGTTCGAAACTCTGTCTATACATTAGAATCACCTGAGAGGTTTCAAACACTCCGTTGCCTGGGCAGCCCCCAGATGTGGGTGGGACCAGGCAGCAGTATTCTCCACGTGCTTCTGACCACAGTGCTAAGCCCAGCAGTCCAGGTCGGCCACCACCATGGCTTTACCGCTCTCATCACTGCCCCCCAGGGAAGGACGCCCACAGCAGGGGCGTGAGATGACACATGAATAAACAGCAGCTCAGGTTCTGCTTCAACTGGGTCCTTCCGTGGCTTGGGATTTTAGACATCAGTCTTGGTTACGGCTGTTAGTCTTTCATGCAAGAGCCCCTCAACCCCCTTCAGTAGGCCCTGGGGATACAGCAGCAAATGGGGCAAATTCCTGACCTCAGGGAGTTGACATTCTGCTGGGAAACCACAGTGAGGGACTGTGACATGGAGCTAAGATGAGGCAAGCCATCCGCCTCCCCTACTATCAACTGCAGGTCAGGACGCACGCCTGCAGGGGGTCTGGGACATGATCCAAAGGAGGTCAAGAAACTAACGCAAGATCTGGAAGTCAAGACAAATGTTGTGTTGTTTTTATTCTGAAGTGCCCAACATATCGTTTGTTTCAACTTTAAAAAAAAAAAGTATTGAATTAAATTAGAATAGAGCAGAGTTAGACTATCTGCAGCTCAGTGCTCTTTGATGAACAGAGACGTTGCTGGTTTTGTTTAAAACAATCTCCAGGATTCGTAGATGTGTGGTTGCATGTCTACCCCTCAATCGTTCCAAGAACCATAATCCTCCTTGGAACAGAGCGGAATGTGTTTTGCAATTACCTTGGTTGAAATACCATCCAGCCATCCACAGTGTAATCATGAATAGCGGGTAAAACTCCACACCATTTTGTCTGCAGGAAAAAGGTAAAGACATGAGTTATTTTATGAGAAAACTCTACGCCAAAGTATTGAGTTTCAATCTAGAGGTAAACTGTCCATTGTCTTTTCACAAAAATAATATAAGAATTTACATAAAGAGCTTAAATGACCCTTCCATGTAAAATGACTCTTTTTTAAAAATATGTGTTTACTGATTTTTAAAGAGAGAGGAAGGGAAAGGGAGAGCGAAACATCCATGTGAGAGAGAGACATTGATTGGTTGCCTCCTATACACACCAAGACTTTGGGGATCGAACCCACAGCCTGGGCATGTGCCCTGACTGGGAATTGAACCAGTGATATTTTGGTGCAATGGACAATGATGCTCAACCAACTGAGCCTCACCGGCCAGGGCTAGAGTGCCTTTTGAGGTGAGACTGAAACATTGTTTAAACCTCAGAGCAGGGCCAGGAATCACTCTCCTACTTACAAGCTGCCAGAAATAGAAATGAATCATGCTCTTTTCCATACAAAAGGCCTTGAGATTGTCATGATCCTAAGCCTAAAAAGTATTCTCTATCTTATCTGAAGAACCCAGAAAATAACTCAATTCATATTAAAGACATTTCTTCCCCCAAATTCCCTCATATCCACTGCTTCCACTTAAGTGACTCGGCACATTTTTTTAAAATGGTCTTTAAATAATTTCCCTAAAACCTCCTGAGGTAAATGAATGAGCATATTTCATTCCCATTGTACAGAGGACAGACAGAGTCCACTGAGCCCAATTTGACGGGGCCTCACAGAGAATCGAAGGGAGACCGTGTCAGCTCCAGATTCTGAAGCTCTGTCTTCATGTCAACTCAGATTGCCTCTGTTCACAAAAGACTTGGATGGAAACGTTGATACCATTTTAAGCAAAAGGGAACAGTTCTCTGGGAACTATAGTTGATGCATCTGCACCTAGGAAAGGGAAAATGATGCATCATAGTCCTCCGCCTTCCAGAGATCTTGGGGAGGTTGGCTGCATTCTTTGCTGACAATATCACAACCAGAGAGAGCTTTAATGTAATTTGTAATGAGGTCTTGAGTGGATCTTGGTGGGAGAGTCATCATGTACAGGATTATCAATGATCCCACATGCTTTATTTTCTTAATTTAATTTTATTTTTTCCATCACCATTTATCCCCTCTATGCCCTCCTCCACCTCCACTCCTCCTCCCCCTGCAATCATCACCGTGTTGTCCACATGCTTTCTTTAAAAAGCCTTAAAAGCTTGAGCACTTACATTGAGGTGATGGGCAATTGACCCGGAAGTAGCTGGTAGTGGCTGGTGAAACCCATAAGTGATATTTTTAATTGGAAAAAAAAGTGGTTTGGTTTGGTTTGGTTTTTGCAACCCAGAGGGTGACATCAGGGGCCCCCGAACCTCTCTCCTCTCGTGGTATGCACAGCTGCACACAGAGCAACTCCCTCTGAAAGTCCAGACACCAGCTGAGTGGCTCCTACACCTCGGTCAACTGAGGAAATGCCCACCCTGTATTATTTTTATAAGAAAAGGCCCAGACACACTCGCACCATAAACCCCACCCCCAGCACAGCGCCCTACAATCAGGAGGGAACCCTCAACTCCCAGCTTCCTTGTGAGGCCCGCACACCCAGCACCCCAACCTGAGGGCCCGGCCCCCACACACACTGAGCTCTGAAAGCCAATGGGGCTCTCACCCACCTGACCCACGAGGCTTTAGGGAGGACTCTAGCAGGGCGGCGCACGGCCATGCCTTACACTGCTGGCCAGGAGGGCTGTGCCCCTGCACACACCCGCTGGGCTCCGGGAAGTAACTGAGAAGATAGGAGGAGGAGGGCTGAGGTCCTAGTGAGCAGGGCTTGTTGGAAGCTATTCAGATTCAGGTCAGGATGGGAAGGTAACAGGCATTTGTGGTCCTGGAGGCCAAAGCCTGGAGCATTGGGCCAGTTTAGCACCATATCCCTGCACCTCCTTCCCCAGGAAATGAGCCCCTGGCCCCTGTGAGCTGTCACTGACGACTCCCCCTGACCTCCTGTCCCAATGACTATACTTTTCCCCTGGCCCCTCCTTTGCTGACCTGCTTTAAGTCAGTCCTGGGGCCCTGCTATTTACTGACAGTCCTCTCTGCTGCTGCCTGACGAGAACACCGGGATTGCTTGGCCTTAAGATACCTGGAATCCCATCCTACCTGCTCATGATGACCTCCAGCACGTGCCCACCACGGCGAAGTGGCCCATGCCTGGATGTGTCCCAGGACAGCTCTTCACGGTAAGCTGTCAACAGACTTTGTTGAACTCAAAGGGACCAAACTCTCAAAATTTGTTCTTAACAATCCTTTCAATAACGGATCACAATTACCAAAATGAGAATAATTATTGGTCTCTTGTGGACATAAAGGCAGATCTATTCTGTCATCTTCATATAGGACAGCAGTTCTCAACCTGTGGGTCGCGACCCCTTTGGGGGTCAAACGACCCTTTCACAGGGGTCGCCTAAGATCATCGGAAAACACATATTGAATATATTGTTTTCGTGATTAATCACTATGCTTTCATTATGTTCAATTTGTAATAATGAAAATACATCCTGCATATCAGATATTTACATTACGATTCATAACAGTAGCAAAATTACAGTTATGAAGTAGCAACGAAAATAATTTTATGGTTGGGGGTCACCACAACCTGAGGAACTGTATTAAAGGGTCGCAGCATTAGGAAGGTTGAGAACCACTGATATAGGAGGTCCTCAGGAAAATCTCCAGATGGGACAGAAAACAGCTGGCAGCAGCTGTGTCAATGTCCCTTCCTATGGGAACAGAAGGCACCATTGAGGGCCCCCAGTGATGCCCACCTTCCCTCCACGTCTGCTGAGGGAAGCTGAGCCTGTCACCTCATTGGCTGGTTAGAGCCCTCTTTGCACCATGATCCTGTGCTCCGCTGATACTTAAGCTTCCCATGAAAAGAGCAGGGGGAGGTTCTCCTTTGTTACAGGCAGATGTCACCATGCACCTCACTTCCACACAGGACTGAGAACAGAAAGAGTCTTTGCTGAAAGGACAGTCTGTGGACAACCATCCTGGTCTGCCCTAGATGGGGAAGGTTTTCAGAACATGGGACTTTCAGCTTTAAAACCAGGACCACCCGGTAAGTTGTCTGGTTGGCCTGGAACTAAGGGCTTTCCTGGGACACAGAACGTTGAGTGTCCACACCGAGAAAGTGCCAGGCACTTTAGGTGGTCATCCTAAAGGCCAGCCTGGTGGAGCCTGTTGAGACTGAGTCATTATGGCTGCTAAAACCCTCATGGTCCACCCAAGTCCAGGGGAGTCTGGGCCGTGAGGCTTAGGACGTGTGGTCTCTGCAGATTCCCACCTGGATCCGAGGGCTGGGAGCAGGGAGAGCAGTCCCAAACTAAATGCTGTCAGGACCCTGTCTCAGTCATTAAGGGTACTGCAAAGTTCACCTCATTTGGGGGGGAAAAAAGAATCAATTTACGGCAAGGCAACCCAAACTCTGACAGTTCCTGAAACATTAGTCTCCAAATGGTTTTCATCACATAGCCCTAACAGCTCTACAGCCCTCATAAAAACATACACATGCCTACGGTAGCAGAGGTGCTAGCTGACGGCCGATGGACTGAGTGGGTGCTGCCCAGCCCGGGAAGACACCCCCAGCCCGCTTGCATTCCAGCAGTGCCCCTTCTTGCCAATGGAAAGTGCATGAAAGTGAAATATGTCACTTCTGAGCCAAATGGTTAAGTCGAGGGTGTGCCAAGCTCCTTCCCCCACTCGCTGGTTGAATGGGGAGAACGCTGAGGACCTGGGTGGGGAAAGACCCCTTAGACGGAAGGAGCTGAGGCCTCTGAATGACCACGTGGAAGGCCACCCAATAGGAACACCCATATAGGACTTCATGTGAGCAAGAAGGAAACGTCCATTGAGTCCAACCATTGGGAATATGGGGTTGATCCATCAGCACAGCTAATACAATTGACTTGGAAAGAATGTCATATGTATTATAAAACACACACAAAATAGAAACAAAAGGATGAAATTTTAAGTATAAATAGAAGTTTGAATACCCCCCCCCCTCCCAGCAGATTACTTAGTGCACCCTCTCAGGGTACACATCACTTCTGAACATCTTTGTGATTTGACAGAGAGATTTCTAATGAACAGACAACTTTGCTTATAACAATCTTGCTCATGGGAAATCTGGACCATTCGCCAAAGGAGAAAACCTGATCAGACGTAGATCATTTCTAGGGCCGTGCTCATAGTGTGATATCTTTTAAAAACTAAAAAAAACAACTTAAAGGCGCTTTCGTAGGTTTTCCTCTTTCGAGTTTCTGTTTGCTGCGTTTTCTCCCTCCTTTTGCTTCATGGCTGTTTTCCTGAGCAGCGGGCGGCTCGCACTGTTAACAGAGGCCCCAGGACCCAGGCCCCAGCCGCTGGCTTTCGACCCTGGGACGTCTTTTGGATTATTACTCTGACTGGGGGTCGGAGCACCAGGCTAATACACTCAGAACAGTCTTGGGGATGAGAGGTTGCTGAGTTAATCTTTTATAGACGCGTAACTATCTAAATTGCTCCTTGTCAAGTAACCCTTGTGTGGGGACACCCGAGGGAGGTTGTGGGGGGTGGCAGGAGAACATGACTCTAACCAGCACTTGTCAGCGATGTGGCTGACAAGGAACAGGGTGAGCAGAGAGGGAGTGAGGCTTGCAGCTCATCAAATGCCAGCCGTCCCCTGACTCCCTGAAATCACCCAGTCTGTGCGACAGACGCTTTTGGTGGTGGCACTGACTGAGTGTTTGTGCCCTCCCCAAAATCCATATGTTGAAGCCCTACCATCCATATGTTGGTGTAAGGAAGTACTTAAGGATACACAAGGGCAGAAGGGCCCTGATCCCATAGGATTGGTGTCTTATAAGAAGAAATAGCCGAGCTCTCTGGCACCCACCGGCCTCACTCTCCCAGCACCCAGGCACACGTGCGCAGAGGAAAGGCCACGTGAGGACTTGGAGAGCCATGAAAGGAGAACTCTCACCAGAAAATCGAATCAGCCAGAACCTTGGTCTTAGCCGAGCAGCCTCCAGAACTGGGAGAAAACAAATGTCTGTTATTTAAGCCTCTCAGTCCGTGGTGTTTTGTTACAGCAGCGCAAGCTGACTAAGACTGGTGCTTGTGGAGCAGGAGGCTAGAGGTCGAACAGCTCACCATTTAGAGTCATTTTTTCATCTTGGAGCGATCTCAAGCCCTCATTTAGTGGGTAAGTACATTCTGTGCTCCCAGCTAGTGCCCAAGATGAGTATACACGTGGAAGAAAAATGGAGACATGCTTACTGTCTCTCTCATTTAACTTATTTGCACTTACTACAAAATTAGGTGACCCACATTCCCATCATCCCAGTAGCGCAGAATGTTTGAAAAAGTACTATCTTTCTAAATTTTCCTTTTCTCCGTAGCTTTTAGATATGCATTAAGTTCACTTGTTTTAATTCCTGAATTTCATAATTAGAATTCAAAATGACTATAAAAAAAAACTAGTGAAATAGTAACAACAACAAAATTACAGACCTACAAGAGTAAGAAGAGGGTAATATTACAAAGAGTACTCAGATTCGTGACGACTGGGTTTACTTGGGCCTTATGGCAGTTAATTCTGGACCAGGAACTGAATAATTTAGCATGAAGTAAAAGAGGATACTTTAACAAGAACTAAGTAAGAAGCAATTCCTCTATCTTACCTAGAAACATGAAACCCACTACATATACTTCTAGACTCCTGGCTTAGAAGTAATATGAAAAGTTTTAGTCTAAAAATAA